>NC_142649.1:21663787-21966818 GCF_055504915.1 Nelumbo nucifera
ATATGGTTGTATATGTTTGAATACATTTGGATATTTTTTAATAAGATTGTAAATTTTAACTATTTTTATTTTTAATTTTTTAAATGAAATAAAAAGAAATAACAAAATGATTGACATCATAAAAAAAATCATGGATAGAGGGGATGCCCGTGGGGATGGGGATGGGAACAACCTTGTCCCTGCTAGTGGGGATGGGGAGTGGCTCCCCATCCTGCCTTGCCCCATTGCCATTCATAGTTCTTGACACATTACCAATCAAAGTTGAGGGCTTCCTTCCATACAAAGTCTCAAATGAAGTGGTAGTAGTCATAGATTGATAAGTGGTGTTGTACCACCACTTGGCCAAAGGAAGCGACTGTGCCCAAGTATTGGGCTTAGTTCTGGAAAAACATTTTAAGTGTCAAGGATTCAATTCAATACCTCTATTTGGCCATTCATATGAGGATAGTAGGTAGAGCTCATCCTCAAAACTTTCCTTGAAATCTAAAGAGCTCTTTCTAGAACAAGCTCATTGAATGTGGGATCCCTGTTGACAATACCTCCTAATATTCCATGAAGCTGAAATACTTGATGCATGTAAGCATAAGCTACCTCCTTGGTAGCAAGGATGGGAAAGGGCAATGAAAATATTTAGAAACCTAGTTAATAGCCTCATGATCATAGTTTTTCAAATTAGATGGTGGTAATCCTTTAATAAAGTCAAGTGAGACTTTTGACCAAAGATTCTCTGGTATATGCAAAGGTTGCAACAGTTCGGGAAAGGGTAAGTTCTCATATTTATTTTGTTGGAAAATGTGATATTCTTGGACCCATCCTTGCACTAGTCAATCCATTCCTTTCCAATAAGAATAGTCTCTTGTTGTTTTCATTATGATGTCAAACCAATATGAGAGAGAGCAAAATATGGTTAAAAAATAAGGTGTGCCCTCACTCATACACACCCAAGAAAGAATTGTATTTATATTAAAATGTTACAAGAGTCTGAAAGGACAAATCTGCCCTTCGGGACCTCTAACATTCTCTTTTGGTCACAGGGGCTTTATAGTAGCTGAGGTACCAACCTAAGGTGACATAGACGAGGTGACACCTCATCAGCCAAGGCGACACCCCCTTAGCTGAGGTACCAACCTAAAATTCCCTATTTCATCCTTGTTGCAAATTTTGGCAATAATAAAAACATTCTCAAGAAAGATATCATTCCTAAAAATATGAATGCAGAAGGAACCCCTTATGTTCTAAATTGTACTCTATGAAAGTACATAAGACAAATTGAAAAGAAATCTTAGTGCATTCATGAGGTGGAAAATGAACGAAACAACCACATCCAAGCACATGAATTGATGAGAAGCTTGGTGGACAATGAAATAAGCATTGAAAGGGTAAGGTGTTACTAACAATAGAAGATAAAAGTTGATTAAATACACAGTAATGCTGGCCACCTCTACCCAAAAGGAAGTAGGAACATGAGAGTCTTAAAGAAGGGTTCTCACAACATTCTAGATATGTTTGTTCTTACGCTCTACAACCCCATTTTGTTTTGGAGTTCGCGGGCATGACCATCAAAAAATAATTCATTGTTCTTTCAAATAGGTTTGAAACTCTCTAAACTCCCTATTATAGTATTCCCCCTAAATCTGAATGCAAAGTTCCAATAGTACCATTAAATTGATTTTCAACTAAAGCTTGAAATAATTTAAATGAGAGAAAAAACATTTGATTTCTTGTGCAGAAAATAGATTCAAGTGAAACAAGTACAGTTATCAATGAAAAAAGCAAAATATTTATAGCCCAACCTAGAAATTATGAGAGATGACCAAACATCACAATGTATTAACTTGAAAGGAACGATAGAGTGTTCAACAATAGAAGGAAATGGCAAATTATGCCTCTTACTCAAGCAACATGTAATACAAGACTAATCAACATCAACAAAAGTAGTAGCGTTAGACAATAGGCAACTAGTACACAATAAAAATTCAAGTTTCTTAAGATAAGGATGACCAAGGCGTCTATGCCAAGTATACCACTCATTATTTTTGCGAGCAATATTAGAACTAGAAGCAATAGAAAGCAAACATGATGAGGTATGTGGTATCTTCATCTTCTTGACTTCTAGAGCAAAGAATCAGCCCAACCTACACCCCTTTCCCATTCACTATCCTAGTGTGTTGGTCCTAGATTAAACAATCATCAAAAGAAAAAAGAAACAATGTTACCATCATCAATCAACTGATCAACAAATATTAAATTAATAATAATTTTTTGGGACAAATAAGGTTTTAGGTAGATGAAAATGAGAATTAGTAGGGGTAGGCAAAGACAAATCATCACACGTAGTGATTTTAAGTTTTTGGGAAATTCCTTATTAGTACCTTGTACTTTAGGGGTTGTGTCAAGTTATTCCCCAAACTTCAAAACATGTCTCTACAGTACCCTAAACTTTCAAATTGTGTCTAATAGGTCCCTACTTTAATGGACAAGTGAAATGACAGAAAAACCCATAAGGTGTCATCTAATTTTCTTTATCTGCCAGTTCTACATAAACCAATTCAAGAGCTGAGTAACTTGATGTCAAACCTCATCTTCACTCTTTTAGTAGCCTTTGTAGCCGGACCAATCTGAACCTTTTGGGTGTCCTTAGATGAAATTGTATCACCTTTGGATGCCAAGTTGTATATGAACCAGAGGTCGTCTAGTTCCTCAGGGATTATCACCATTGTACTAGACCCATCCAGAGACTTTTTAATGAGCTTCATTGCAGTGGAGGAAGCCTTGAGCCTTGAGTAGTATAATTCTTTGTTCGGTTATAGTTGATTATTGAACAGGGGAGCAGGAGCTTCAACAGTTGATCGGTGTCTAGTTTCATAACCCTTCTTCCCCTTTCTTTCTTTTAACACTAAGACGAAATGGGTAAAATGGTCAGAAAAATACCATAAAGGGTAATTTTGCCATTTTGGAATTATTTAATGTGCACCTGATGTCACATGATGGTGTTGACTGATGGCTAACTAACAGTAGAAACCTATTAGACACAATTTGAAAGTTTAGGGTACTACAAAGACACATTTTGAAGTTTGGGGACTGACTTGACACAACCCCCAAAGTACATGGTACTTTGATAAGGAATTTTCCCCAAGTTTTTCACCATTAGTTGTAACAATGTGTTTAACAAAAGATGAAGGTTTGAGAGGCTAACCAAAATATATCCCTGCCATATAAATAGAGGCACTTGAATCAATTATCCAAAGGTGGCTAGGGTTGGGACAATAAGGTGATAACTTACTTGACAGACCAATAGCCAAAAACGTAGAAAAAATTATAGTGGATACCAATTGTCACATCTTTTCCTCGATTAGATAATAAAGGACTCTCACTTAGTTGAAGATTTGGACGAGGTAATTGCACCATTTGGACCCTCAATAGTAAATTAATAGGCTATGTATTGATTCTTCTTTGGGGTTGAAGTATGTCTTGTAGGTGGTCAAGTGGGACTTAGTGATGATGTGTTCATGTTGTTTGTGGTAGGTGCATGTGTTTATTTTGCAATGGGAAACCGCATGACCAAACTCCTTACACCCATAACATTGCACCGGAAACAAGTCCCTTTTGGGTTTGGACTTTCTAGCAAGAAAAACATTTAGCTCCAGAATCATGTTTCCCATCAATGGTAGATAAAGTAATCATCATAGTTTTTTCTCTGAGAAACCCTCCCAAGATAGAATCCAGGATAGGTGTAGTGCCCTTACTCAAAATATTTGACCTAATTACCCCAAATTCAGGCTTTAAGTGCATGAGAAAGTGCATTTTTTCTATTGTCAATGTGTTCTTTCATTGCTTTAACACAACAAGCTGTTAAGGAATCCCCCATATGGGCCGATTTATATTCATTCCAAAAGTTTACAAACTCGGCATAATATTCATGTATTCTCTTCTCCCCTTGATTGTAGAAGAAGATTTTAGTTTGAATTTGGTATTGCCTAGATAGGTTAGATTGCTTTTAAACCTTCTCCATATAGTCAAACATTTCCTTAGCAGTTCTTAATCCTCTCATCGGAATGGTAATATCAATCTCAATAGATCTAGGAATCCAAGAAGCAATTTTAGTATTGTCTATTTTTCATTGTTTCATCCCTTTACTGTCTAATTCATCTAGTTTGGGTGTTGAACATCAATATAGCCCCACAACCCTTGTCCTTCAACAAAAAATTGAAAATGGAATTCCACATTGTCTAATTATTTTCATTAAACTTAATAGGAAGAATTTCATTTCTATCTGAAGCCATCATAGTAGAAAAATACCAAGAACAAATCCAACAAGTGATAAACAACAAAGATTTAATGTAAAAACCACCAAAGAGAACACCTTTTCCAAGAGAGTAACTCCAAAGAATAATAGCAAGAATGGACAATCCAAATAAAGGCGAATTTTAGCAATATCAATAAGAAGAGATGGATCAAAACCCTACTACAATAGATTGGATCCAGAAAGATCTGATTTGGTAGAATGAAAGAGAGGGCTAGGGTGACACAAAATATAGAATCCCAGCTAGATACAATAGTTTGATTGAGAGAAAATGAAAAAAAAACACAAATCTAATATGAAATTTTAGAGTAAAGTAAAGAAAGATTTGTGTTGACCAAAACAACACCTAGAAGGCTTGTAGAATATTGCAGAGAAATTGATTTGAAGTCCTTCTATCTCCCTTTAAAACTCAGGTGTCGAATCCAAATTAAAAACATGTTAGGAAGACCTGATCTGATACCATGCCAAACTAGTATGAGAGAGAGAGAGAGAGTACGGTTGAAAATTAGGTGTGTTCTCACTTGCACACCCCTAAGAAAGAATTGTATTTATACCAAAATGTTACAAGAGGTTGAAAGGACAAATGTTCCCTTAATAAGTAACAAAGAAAGAATAAGGAACAAATAGAATACATATAATACAAGATATAACCATATGGCCAAGCTTATGATATATGATCTCTAAATTGTGGAACCCCAAATGGCCACCTAAAGGGCGAGTTATGCCTTTCATCAAAAAATTGTCTAGAAAACTTGGATTGAGAGATTAAAACCAATATTCCTTTCCTCCAAAACATCCCACCTTTAATCTAAAATTTTCCTCGTTATTCATTTGTTTTCCTCCTTAGTTGTTGTAGTTTAGGATCAGGCATTGCTTCTTCTTTAAACTCTTCCAGCCATAGAGATAGGATTGTCAACAGGTCGGGTCCAAGTAGAACCGGAATCAATCCAACAAGAAATACTAAGGACCTGGAACCGAACTAGACCTAATAGGGTCTGTAATTTTAGACCCAGAGTTAAACGGTTCTCGAGACAATTGGGTCTAACCCAATGGACCTTATTATAATAAACCTACTAAAAATATATTATGTATATATATATATACATATATATATCGAGTTGGACCTGGATAGATTCAGGACTGGAAAGAACTAATTCCAAACCAATAATAATAGGACAATATATCGGGGACCAGAACTGGCCCATCAATTCAAGTTCCTAGAACTAGAACTAACCCAATCAGTTTAGGTCCACCCACTGACAACCCTACAAATAGGAATTGGACATCAGAGGGCATTGTGCTACATCCATGATAGAGAGTCTACTATAACATTGCATTTCCTCTTATAATATCTAATTTCATAGTCATATACAATGAGCTTAGAGAGCAACCTTTGTAGTGTAGGAGTGGAAAGCCTCTACTATGATAGGTGTCTAAGCGTTAGTAGTCAGTAGGAATAGTGAAGCAGTGACCCAACAAGTATGGTCTCACTTTTGAACTACGATGACGAAGGCTAACAACTCCTTCCCATAAGTTGACAAGGATTGTTCTCTTCCTCTGATGGCCATGCTAAAGAATGCAATTGATAGGGCTTTTTGAGAGAGTACTGCCTCAATGCCTAAATTATTGGTGTCACATTCTATGGTAAATTCCTTGTTAAGTCAGGTAAGGATACCACTAGGTTTCTAATCATGGCTTCTTTAAGTCTATGAAAAGCTTATCTGCTTCCTCAATCCATGCCCAACTCCCCTTCTTCAATAAAGTTGTGAAAGGTTTGACAATACTTCTATATTGAGAAGCTTCTTACTCATTTACCTTCATTTGTTGCAATACATTGTTACTTGCACTTATTTACCTTATTCAATAAAGTTGTGAAAGGTTTGACAATAGTTCCATATTGAAAAGCTTCTTACTCATTTACTTTCATTTGCTGCAAGACATTGTTACTTGCACTTATTTGCTTTAGTTATTTGAATATATTGTTCATTTATTTTACACGATTGCATTTGTTGTTCTAATAATTGATTTAAAGCATTTTTTAATTTATTTGTTGAATCTTCTTATTCAACTACTTTAATCATAGTGCACACACACTTTAGGCCTTCCATTATGCAACTCTTAGTTTCATTCTTTAAAGTAGACTTAAATCAGTTTTTTCTTTTTTGAAAAGATTTTAAGGCATACCCAATCCATCCCCTCTTGGGTAAGGCCATCCAATCCAACAACTTGTGCTTAACAGTGGCCTAACTGAGTGCCCTATAGTTTATGCCAAGGCGGCAATTGCTATCCTTCTTCCTCATTAACAATAAAAGGGATGAGCAAGTTTTGGAACTAGGTCTTATGGTTCCAATTTGTAACAACTCCTAAACTAACCACTCTATTTCATTCTTATGGCTATAGGAATACTTGTATGGCCGGACATAGATAGGATTGGTTCCTTCAATGAGAGGTATATAATGATCCTGATCCTTGGGTGGAGGCAAACTTTTGTGTTCCTCAAGCATATCAAAAAATTCTTCTAATAGCCTCACAACTTTCAATTCAATCTCCTTTAAACCTGAAGAGGTTTTTATCATCTGATTGCAAAACAAATAGTTGACCTTCCTTATTGGCTAGAAGGTTTAATTCCTTTTAATTGTTGGGGTCCTTCCAAACCTTGACATTAAAGACTCATTTCAGCTAAGTCCCAAGTTATAGGCACAAGAGTTCAGAGCTATTGCATTATGAGAACAACATCATTATTAGGCAAATCAAGCTAAAAGAAATTAGTTGTGATGTTGTTACCTTGGATCTAGAGGGTTACCTATAACACTTCCCAACTCCAAGAAGTCGTTCGCCGCTAGCAACCTTGACTATGAATTGAGTGTCAAAAGTGGTGGATAGCTTGCACTTGTTACCAAGTAGTTATGAGTGAATCTCCCATTAATAAGGATTAATTTGTCCTACACAAATCCTTGAACCTTCATAATTTGCAATGATGGTCCCCTAACTAGGGCATGAATGGAAATATATGGGGAGAGTTCTTTACATTCTACATTATCTTTTAGTAATGTCTTTTCCATCTCCTTTGTTGAATCATGGACAATCCATAATAGTTTCTAACTCTTACACTTGTGCTAATGGATGTAAAGCTCATCATAATTGTAGTAAAGGCCCTTAGCCTTGCGTTCTCTTGCCTTGATAGGTGATAGTCTCTTGACTTCTGGGAAGGGCCTAGTGGTTGCAACTGGTCTAGAAGGTGGCATGGGTGGAATTGATGGTATCTATTGCATGGGTTTAAACAGGTTCACCCTTTGTTTCACCACAATCTCCTCTTGTTTGAGCAAGGCCGAATGCAAGCCTTTATCCATAATCCTGGGCTCCAACATTTCCATGCCCACTCTGATTTTGATTCATGCAATGAAGCACTCAACCAATTACTCCTTAGGGAGTCCCTTAACTCATCTCAAGAGCCTTTGAAACTCCTAGTAAATGGTAACAAAACTTGTCTGGGTGAGATGTTGAAATGACAAGATCTTTATAGTTCATTAAAGCAAGCATTGAGGGCCACAACATATTGCCACCAAGTCGTGCGAGGGTGATAAGCACAAAGCCATTGGTACCATTCAATGTTATTGCTTTCAAATCGAAGGCTTAAAACAGTCACCCATTATTCTTTGGGCATTCCATGCAATGTAAAATACCATCGGAGAAGAAGGATCTACTTGTTGAGTTGTAAGCTGTTGAGTCTTGGAAGGTCTAGTTTGAAATGCCTCCAACTACCTCTTGTCTAAGAGCCATAAGCTTTGTATCCGATGGCCAACATTGCTCTTAGAGGTTGGGTGGTTCTTCTAGTTCCTTGCCTTGGCTAGGATGGGAATTAATAGTGATACCCAACTGGGGAGGGGGTAGGGATGGGGAGTAAATTCAACACCCACCTTGATCTCAATTATATATATATATATATACTGTGTTTATATATGTATGTATGCAAATATATATTAAATATATAATATTATTTATATTTAAAAAATTTCTTTATTTAAAGTATATAGATCATGTTATTAACCTTAGTTTTTCATTGTGCCTAATGATTTAGAATAATATAATAATTTAAAAGGATCTATTTATGCTCTTTTATCATTAAATAAAACAACATTCTATATTTTAGCATTGTTAGATAGTATATATTCTTAACTCCAATCAGAATGATGTACATAAACCTTTATTTGTAAATGAATAAAGTACAATATTGTTTCATGTTAATATTGATATGTTTTTGTATATCTACCCCTTAAATTGAACACTTATGATACTCGTGTTAGTTTAGAATGTTCTCAGTTGTTGGATAGATTTGGGGAATTTATCTTGTCAAAGAAGTTGGAGCAGCTTGGTTCAGCCCGAAGTACACAGAATTTGTATTTGGATGACACAATAAACTCAGACCATTTTCTAGTTATGCCTTGGACCTTGGAGATTAATGGGCAAAACTGGCAAGTTATACATAACTCTGAATTTGATTATGGTACTACACTAGGTATTGGATTGGGTTGTCTTTGATATGCCAATCAGTGAGATACATCAAGGGTTAAAACCTGGGTATGTTGGGGCAATATGAGTAGGTGATCATAGTGATAGAATTGACCCATTTGTTAGAAAATTGAATGATATGGTTTACACTCTCTCTGATGGAAACCTAAACTATGAATAGTGAATTTCAATTGTGTTTGGAATATGATTTTGAAAAATGTATTTATGATATATATATATATATATATATATATATATATCAATGTTTTATGAAAAATGCTATAATTCCTGGGATCCATCTGAATAGAGAGTGTGACATTACACCTTATAACCAGGGGAAAGGTCATTCCCTATTGGACAATGTTTGATCATTACGGGCTGATGGGTTAAGTGTAAGAGACCATTACATGGCTGATTACCTGATAGACTTTATCTTACTTAAATCCATTATCTTTGGGTCTTCATAGGATGATTGAATTCAAGGATCGTTTAGGTATAAATGTTGGGCCCATATTGAGTCCATAGTGATGAGCTCAAGGGTTCACTACGTTTAGCAATGAGTTCAGCCAAGCCTTTTTGGGCCAAATCCATGTGGACTTATGTGAGGTCATTGTGAGGTCCCACGCCATGCAAATCGGTCATAAGTTGGTTATGCAACATCTTGTGTTGTGATCCTTTAAAGTAAATGGGCTGAAGGCCCATACTAATAAGATTAAGTTAGCTGTCACAACTCTGGGTCAAATCTGGGTTTGGAAATGGGTCCAGAGCACCCATCATCTTAAGAGGATAAGGCTTATCTCTTAATAGAGTCCAGATCCAAATTAGATTTGGATAATCTCCTAATTTGATTAGGAGAGTGCTCCATAGGGAGATAAAAGAAGAAGAGAGCGAATCAAACTAGAATACCACTCTCTTTTGTTCTCTCTTCTTTTCTTTTGCCTTCCAAGAAATCCTATCACGACTTAGGCTTTCAAGAACTAATTTAGATCAGTTTTCTTCTTTGTTTTTGCAAGAAAAACTCCGAATAAAATCAGGTTCACTTACCTCATTCAATTCAAGCATGTTGAATCACAATTTTGCTGAAAACTATGTTGTTGAACCAGCTTCACCTACACACTGCGCCATCTTTAGTGGAGGCTGGTTTTAGGACTGATTTGGGCGTGAACTTCCACCTTGGGATCTGCATTTGTAGTATCCGTATCAGGTATACATATCCCTCTTGATTTGGTTTCAAATCCAGTCCGGTTCAGTGCAAGATCAATCAGGAAAATTCAATTTTCAAATTCACCAAAAAATCAGTTCCCGTAAGGGTTAACAAAATTTTGAAATTTCGCCCAACCATCTAGCATGGTTCGGCCATCCATATGATGGGTTTTAAATCCTTCCAACAAGAATATTTCAAATTGTTTCTAACATGTCTTTAATTTTTACAATATTTTCATATAATGTTTCTAACATTTTGAACATGTTTTCCATATTTCAATGATTGATATTTCCACCAACACTTATATTTTAAAACTTGGCAGTGATTTCTATTTAAAAGAAATCAACAAATTAATAGTATTTTGTAAATGTACATAGATTAGAAACATGATTGAGGGTAGTTGTGTCATTTTTCCCAAAAACTATATCTAGTTTGAAATTCGAAAAGGAAGGAGGCTTAAAACCACTTTCATATTTTGAAATAGTTTCTAGGAAAAAGCTTTGAAACCTATTAGAGGCAAGGTTTAAATTATTGATATGATACTCTTAATATAGGGCATATTCAAGGTTTTATAAACAACCCAAAAATGGAACCACTTTGACCACTGGTTTTCGGGTCAGTGGTTCGACCGTATGGGTCGAAGGGTTCAAGAAGTTTGATATATTTAACCTTAGATTGGAATATTATGGTAAAAATAAGAGGTAGGTGGTTGTTGGATTAGAAAGGTAAGGAAAGAAAATGAAGAAAATGATAGAATAAAGGAAAAAAAAGGAAATAAAGGATGGAAGAAGGGGGATGGTGGCAGCGGTAATAATAGTGGTGATAGACAATAGCAACAACGTTTATCTCCTAACCCTTTTTGATATCTCTCTCTCTCTCTATAATCTTAGTGATCTCAGATATGAGATCTCGTCTCAACCTCTCCCCCATTTGTCCATCACTTTTTTTTTCTCTATTAATGCTCCCTTAAAAGAACTAAATATTTTTTATTAAATCACAAACGCTGCTTGGGTTGAACAGTTTAGTAGTTCAACCACACGGGTTAACGGTTCTTTGACTAATTCAACATTTTTTTTTTCAAAAAAAGTGGTCCTATTCGAATCTGGCTTGGAGATATGACCGATTCTAGGATCAAACGGTTCAACCATCCGATTTGGTCTGATTTTCAAAACAATGGGCATATTGTATCCATATACATGGCCATAGATATGTGTTATGCCAAGATTGAGTATGTATCCCATGAGTCGTGCATATCAACATGATACACCTCTATATCAGGTCGTATTGCGTAATATCAATGGATACAATGAAACGTAATGATGCCTAGTTTGACAAAATTGTATATTGATTGCTTCTGGATTGTTCTTGAACTTTAATAAAATTGAAAATTATAATTATAAAAACTAAAATAGAATCATAATTATAAAAACTGATTTATAATTTAAGATTTATTTTTTCACAAAAATTTAATAAGAACTAAAAGTTTATAAAAATAATTTATTTTATCTACCTTAAGTATTTATATGTTTTATTTTACATATAAATTATATGTTAAAAATGAAAGAATATTTATTATTTAAAAAAATTAGTGTTATTATTTATAGGAAAATACTAAATAAATAAATTTTCCAAACAAAATTAATAAGAATTAAAAATTATAATTATAAAAACTCAAATAAATGATTTACGATGTAAATTTTTCCAAAATTTTAATAATTTATATGTTTTATTTTACAATTATATGTGAAATAAAATATTATATGTTAAAAATGAAAACATATTTATTCTTTGAAAAAGAAATTTATTGTTTATATAAAAAATAATAAATAATTTTTTTTTTCTAAAATTTAATAAAAATTGAAAGTTATAAGTGATAATTATTATATGATGTGTACATATTTTAAAGTCTCAATATTGTTGATTGCAATGTTTTTCTTCATATATAACCTATTAAAATGCCCATTTCTCATGTGTTTATACCTTATTCATAGATTATTCAACTTTAGATATAGTGTTATTAATGTATTTATATGATTTGTATGCATTTCTTGGCATATCCATTCATTTTGATGTCTTTAGTTTGTATCTGTGTGTTTCCAAAGTGTAAAGTGTTTATATCTTATTGTTTTAAAAGGTGTGCCTTGGCAGAGAGATGAGGCGGTTTTCAAGCTAGGCACCTCACCCGGGCTAAGGCGCATGGGCATTAGAAAGGTGTGCACCTTAGGCGAGGTGGCAAGCGGTCTAGGCGACCGCCTTAATGATGTTTTTAAAGGTCTTCGAAAAAATCTATTTTATTTGTTTAATGGACCATAATTATGATATATTATGTTATATACTAATACTATTATACTATACCATATATTAAATAAATGAATAAAATATCAAAATTAACTTAAATAAGAAAATGTAAGAAAAAAGGAAACTGAATTGATAGAGGAGTCCTTACAAAAAAAAAAAAAAGATTGAGAATGAAGAGGAGTTCATGGTTTCCTCGAATTCTAAATTCTTGTTCATTCAAGACTGAACTGAATAGAGGTAAGCATATCTTCTTCTTCTTTCTTTCTTTCTTTCTTTCTTTCTACGGTTGAGAATGGTTGCATTTATCCACTATTTTGACACTAAAATAGGGGCTTCTTCTTCTTCTTCTTTCTACACAAATTTTTACACAAAAATAGGGGCTCCACCCCATCTTTTCCTTTGGTTTTTTCTCCTTAAAACGAGGGCTCCACCCCTTTCTCTCATTATTTTCAACGTTAAAACAAGGGCTCCACCCCATTCTTCTTCTTCATTCCTTTTTTTTCCATAGTTTTTTAGACCAAAAACAGGGGCTTTTC
Source organism: Nelumbo nucifera (assembly GCF_055504915.1). Lineage (NCBI taxonomy): Eukaryota > Viridiplantae > Streptophyta > Magnoliopsida > Proteales > Nelumbonaceae > Nelumbo > Nelumbo nucifera. The sequence continues at coordinate 21,676,638 of NC_142649.1, forward strand.
TCCAACAAATGTGTGTGCTTTTACCTTTCTTCTTCTTATTCTTCTTCTTCTTTTCTTTCTATACAGATATTTACACAAAAACAGGGGCTCCACCCCATTTTTCCTTTGATGTTTTCTCATTAAAAGAAGGGCTCCACCTCTTTTTCTCATTAGTTTTAATGTTAAAACAGGGGCTCCACCGCATTCTTCTTCTTCTTCATTGTTTTTTCTCACGAATTTTTACACAAAAAAACAAGGGATCCACCCCATTATTTCCACTATTTTTTACATTAAAACAGGGCTTGTATCGATTTTGATTTGATTTTTTGCATATATTTTTTGTGTATATTTTCACATTTTCTACCTTTAAAACAGGGGTTGTACATGTTTTGTATCTATTTTTGGTGCAAAAGTTGGGGCTTCACCCATTATTCTTCCTTGTGGATTTGCATTCGGTGCTTGAATTTGCAAATTCTTTGTAAACAGTAGAATATTTATTTATTTTTGTTATTATCAAGTAGAATTTATAAATTATTTGTAAATAGTAGAATAGTATATTTTATTTTGAAGTCTAAGGTTTGAGCCTATTTAAATTTGATTATTGATAGTTGCAAATTGCAAGTTTCAACCAATACCAATTGTATATTTTTATTTTTTATTTAGAATTTTAGATTGATAACTAATTTATTTTTTATTTTCTTATAAACCTTGCCTTTCAAACTTTAAAGAGTTACATTACATTAGGTTTCTTGGCTGTTGCCAACCAACTAGAGTAAAGAGATGGGAAACAAGTCGGACTATACTCAAGAAAGCAATAGAAAAGACATGGGTTAGAAATATTGTTATTTGCAAGATCTAAAGAACACAAATTCTATCACTTGCAAAGTGACAAATGGAGGGACCTTTAGAACAAAAGAGCATTTAATTGGTGGAAAAAGAAATGTAAAAGTTTGTACTAAATGTCCAAAAGAGGTGAAAGAAGAGATATTAGCGTACATGCAAAAAAGATAATGAAAGAGGACATGGTTAGAGGTCAAGAGGATAGAATTCCAGAGTTTGATGATTTTGAAAATATAATTGAAGATGAAGATGAGATGGGGGACAAGGTGGAAGTGCTTGGTGGTAATCGCATTCCTAATGTTTGTTGAAATGTAAATTCTGCTTTACGTTCAAGAAGAAATTCTAAATAACCCCCTAGAAAGGCAAAAGAGGCCTTTGGATTAATTCTTTCCTACTGCAAGACCAAAAGAAATTGTAAATTTGAGAAGAAAATAAAAAAATGAAGCAAACCACTATTTGTTATGTACATAATAAAGAAGGGAGAGAGCAAGTATGCATATGCATTACTAGATGGTTTTATCAAGTTGGTAATTTTTTGAATACTGTATACTTGAAAGTTTTGAATCAATGGTAGAGGCAATAGAGCAATTTGGTCTGTGATTAAAAATCCGAAGTTACTGTAAGTTGCAAGTTCCTTTCTTGGAGAAGGAGGTTGATTGTACAAAACAATTGCTTCAACACCATAAGGAGTCTTGAGAAAAGTGGAACTGCTCTCTTATGTCTGATGGGTGGATGGATAGAAAGGATAGGACTTTTGTGAAAACAAACCTTCCATGGGTTATCTTTATGAGGCTATGGAAAGGGCAAAGGAGGCCATTAACAAAACATTTGGTGGAAAGAAGGAAAAATATGAAGACATTTTTGAAATTATTGATAAGAGGTGGGAATGCCAACTTCACCAACCATTGCATGCAACATATTACTTTTTGAACCCACACTTTTATTATGATGATCAAAAGAGAAATGAGTCTGATGAAGAGGCTATGATTGGGAAAATAATTGAAATATTTGAAAATGACAAGATCAAGAGAAGTGTAATTACTGATGAATTATCCAAGTACAAGAATGCATAAGACATTTTTGGTTTTGATATGACTATCTCCCAAAGGAAGATTAAAGCACCAGGTAAATAATAACATTGATTTAATATAATATTTTATATTCTTAATATATTTATTTTGCCTAATCACTAATTCAATTATTTTTTATACTTTTTACTAATTGGTAGACCACATTTGATGCTTTTACCCCAAATCTACAAAAAATTGCAGTGAAAGTTTTAAGTTTAACATGTAGTGCATCCAGATGTGAGTGCTTGGTATTTGTTAAGTTCAACTAGATGCTTAAAGAAAGTTTTGACTCATGTAACACCAATGCCCCATTTCATTAAAAGATATAGATGAGAATAGTGAATGATTAATGGGGGAGATATGGCGTGACGAGGATGGTGTAGAAAATGATTTGGTGTTTAATGATGATACATTAACATGGGGAGATGTTGCTTATGCTTCTGGAATTGAAGATCCAAGAAGGTAGGTAAGATCTAGAGCTTCAACTTCAAAGAACAACAAAAGCTAGTGGCAAAAGACCAAGACAACTTCAATTGGAAGATGAAGAAGAGGAAGAAGTTAATGTTGATGAAGAAATGGAAGAGGATTTTGATGACTACAAGTTAGATGACAATGAAGATGAAGTTGAACTTCCAAATAAAGATGAAGAAGATGCTAATTGATTCTTGAAGAATGGTTGAAACCTTAGACCTTTTTTTTGTAGAAAATTGTCTATGACTCTTCCTCTTGAGAACTTAAATGTTCTTATTTCACATTTTTGTTGTTATTTCATTTATAGGCTTTTTGTTAATTGTTTAATTTAATTTGAAGTTTAATTATATATTTTTCAATTACATTCTTCAATTTTCTAATTTTTCAAAAAAAATGTATGCTTTGTTTTAGAAAGGCGTGCACCTCGTGTTGTTATTTCATTTCCTCTTGAGAACTTAAATGTTCTTATTTCACATTTTTGTTGTTATTTCATTTATAGGCTTTTTGTTAATTGTTTAATTTAATTTGAAGTTTAATTATATATTTTTCAATTACATTCTTCAATTTTCTAATTTTTCAAAAAAATGTATGCTTTGTTTTAGAAAGGCGTGCACCTCGTGTTGCGCCCTTTTGCACTTTAAGTTGTTTGATGCAATACTTGATACCGATACTTTGATCCTTGATTAGAGGATAATATCATTGACTATGCTCAAATTGCACCCTAAGCACTCTAGTAGATGAGATGAAATAGGATATACTTAGATCCAAATTTGATTTGTTAATATTAGATATGAATGGAATCTTATTCATTGGGCTTATAACAGGTTGGGACTGGATTTGGATATTAAACCATCAATCAATTAACTAAAAATAATCAGAACATTATATATTAGTTAATAAAATAAACCAAAAATGAGTACCATACTAGTTTCTTTACGACATTGGTTCAACATCAACATACATCCATTGAAAGGACAAAACATATGCAAAGAACTTAACAAAAGCATATCACAATATCAAAATGCAAAGATATAGAAGCATAAAGATGGGTAAATAACCAAAATTTTAACATTATTTCTAACTTACGACAAACAGGAAATTGTTAGAAGAAGAAGTTACTATATAAACACGCAAAATTAGTAAAGAAAAAGAAGAAAATGTGTTGATTGGACAACATTTTATGTTCTTCTTTACATATTGGTTCAGGTTTTGAAGTCTTTGAGGGTTCAATACAACATTTAGCAATGTTTGTGTTGATTAAGCCCTAAAAAATAAGAAAATAATAAAAATAAATTAGTATATGAACACACAAAATGAATATTTTAGTTTAAAAGTGTCTATTTTATAATTATAATCTAAAAAAATTAAGAATATAAAAGTTTTTTATAACACGCTATAGAAAACTGCTTGGCGATTAGGTGAGGCAAGCCTCCAAGGGCGCCTTGTTGCCTAGGCGCTTGCCTAGGTATCGCCTTGACAACTATGGCTGAAAAGGGAAAAATGTCCCATATGCCCATATTGAAAGAAAAGAGTAGTATTTCACACCATTCATTGCATATATTCGTTCATCCATAGCAGTGGTGCAAACAAAGATAAGAAGATAGTTGATAGTTGGGTAAACAGAAAACATCTATCAAGAAGACAATGACATGAGAAGAAAGGTACCTCACTAAAATAAGAATGGGAGTTTTCAAAATGAGGGTTGATTGGACATTGGACCTCTAAACCAAATACAATGCTTAGAACTAAGTGAGAGGCTTGACAACACAATGGATGAGAATGAAGAAATTGATCATCTCTCAGCTACTGCCTAAAGAATGCCATCTCATAGCAAGAAGTGGGTTGAGAGCACCAGGAGGCATGAAGCCACAGAAGGAAGAAAAACAGGAATATGCAGCAATGACAAGTAGGTTCAGATGTAATAACAGGATAATTCACCATTGTGGTTTCAAAAGAGAGAGAATATGTTGATGAGCAGACTAAAGTATAGAAATGGTTAATTAAAGAGACTTAGACCACTCTCTGACAAACTTCAAACATAGATATGTACTATGCTGTATAAACTATTTTCGGTTTATACCTAATAAAAAACAGCAACAAGAACAACATGCTTCAAGCACTACCGACTACTCAGATCTCAACTTCAAAATTCACATTCACTATAGTTGTAGAAACAAACACATACACACAATGGAAAATTACTAAGAAGTTCATAGTTCACATTCACTAGTTATAGAAACAGACACATACACCATGGAGTGATCCAGAAGGAAAAAAAAAGTTAACAGAACCCAGATAGAAGTGACCCAGAAGAAAAGGTTACTGAACCCGGATATGAAGATCGAAAGGGAATATCACTTGTCACAATTACAAAACCCTCTGAAAACACTATTCGTAGAGACTATAACCGTACCAAGTGATCCAATCTCCCAACAATCTCATTCGAATAAAGGGATTCATGAAAACAGTTGTCGAATTGTTAACGAGTGGCCTTCTTCTTTCCCGCAACAGGAACCCTCTTACCCTTCAACGTCCGACAGTTGTTCCTCGTGTGCTGCCCTCTGCAAGGCAACCCTTTCTGATGCCGGGTTCCTCTGTAGCACTGAATCTCAATCAATCTCCTAATATTGAGCGCGTTGAAAGCTCTCTGAGACTCAAATAGCAGAATCCTTCACTAAACAGCAGAAAGAATCGAAACCCACGAGACGAAACAGAGAAAGAAAGAGGGAGAGAGGATTACCAGTTCACCTTCGATCATGTATTTCTTCTCTTTCCTACCCTTCACGGTTACTTCGTTGGAGAGTTCTTCACGAAGGGTGGTGAGTTCCTCTTCGGTCAAGTCCTTGGTGACCTTGTTCTCCAGGCCAACCTCCCAGAGTATCTGGCGAGCTCGAGTTCGGCCGATGCCGTAGATATGCTGCAGAGAGTACTCGATCCGCTTGTTGTCTGGGATTTCAACGCCCCCAACACGAGCGCATTGGATGCTCAGAGTGTTGGAGGGTGAAGGAGAAGATGGGTCCCCTCCTTTACGAAGCACCGATGATGAAGGTGCGAGAGGTTTCGCCATGGCCAGAGCTTGAGCCATTCCTTCTCCCAATCTCCCTCTGTGTCTTGTTCTCCTCCGCGCCTACTGCTGCCATGGCAGTTTAAATCGTTGGGGACGTGGGGAGCTTCACCTTTGCTACGACCACAGACCTAGACTACGCTATGGTTGACCAATAGAAACAGGCCACGTCTCCCATTCAACGCTTTTTTCCGCGGACTTGAAAAAAACTTAAATTTACACTAGAAAAAGCTTAACGGGTACAGAACGGAAGGGGGCTGAAAGCCTGAAAGAACCGTGAGGAACTGAACAAGAAGAACGATTTGGGAGAGCTGAACAGGAGCGAGGGTTTGAAATTTGAACTCTACTGGTTCAAATCGATTTAGCAGAGAAAAGGGAGAAATTCGCCTCCTTTTCCGAATTGCACTGGGCGTAAGAAAATCGCTTTTTTTTTCTTTTTCTTTTTCTTTTTCTATCTTTTTGGTAATGATTTAGGCGAAGTAGCGAGCTCCTCTGTGTGTGTGTCTCCGCATGTTAGAGAAGATTTTCGTTTTGTTTCTGTTGGGTGGAGAAGAGGCTGGACGAGGCTTGTCGACTTTCCAATCGCAGGTTTTTACTCTGGGCTGTGTGTGTCGTCTTATCTGTCTGTTTTTACTCTGGGTTGGATTAGTGGCTTTGGTCTGAGTGGTTGACTTTTTCTTTTTTAGTTGAGAAATTAGTGACTAGCTCTAGTTCAATGAGAGGAGTAGTAATGGTTGCTAAGGTTGATACAACATACTTTTGGAGAATTCATTATGACTAAGTGAAGGCAAACAATCCCATTGTTGATCAATAAGCTTTCTGGATGAGAACAATTATGATGACAGTGGATGTAATCCAGGTTTGTTGCTTTGGGGTTGAGTTCTCTCACTTCTGCGTTTGAACAATGTGGTTTCTTTTTGTTGGTTATGTTTGCCTGACTGATGAGCCAGGCGGTGTTTGCCTTCTGCTTGCTTAAATAGTATAATCTGGACCAGGAGTTGACATGGCGCATGTTTGAATTTGTTGAATCAAAATGGTGGGAAGTATTATCATGAAAAAATTTTTCTACTTTGTAGTAAAGCTGTTTAGGATCCTTGTTATTTTTTGTGGTGGCATTCAAATGCTTTGACTACCAGAATGCATTGTATGCATTCAGATGGTGATTACTGATTTTTGGTATCTATTAGTTGAAGTACTAGCTCTGTGAATGAGATGAAATAAATGGCACTTCCATTGACTCCGTGGTTCAATTCATGGTTTTCCTTTAATTCCTTTGAAGTTTGAACCGGTGTTACATTGACAATTTTTCAGCTTGTTAATCTCCTTTATGATGTTCCTAAATTTCCATGGGATCTGCTCCTCATCCTTATGCCATCTCGCTACCACTTTTGTGTCCCCCTTGACTACAAGATTTCTGTAGTTTAGTGCTTTAGCTAATCTTAGACCTTATAAATGTAGTGTTTATGATTTTCTCTGATATATTTTGGGTGAATTTAAATGTTGTCTAAGTTCTTGAAGGTTTGATACTTAATTTCTGTTCAAAGGGAAAAAGAAGGAAGGAACACATCAGCACAAATACATACTACATTCAAATCAACTAAGCATATAATCCATTTCTCAACTATTTGGGTTCAGCTATACGAGTCATGCTTTTCTCTGTTATGAGCCATATAAATTGTTAACTGAGTGACTATTACAAATCTTGTGGAAATTTCAAAGGCTCAAGAGGTTTAAGGCAAGTGGATCCTCTGTCCCCTTTCCTCTTCAATATAATTATGGAAGCTCTAAGTAAGCTCACTTGTGGGCATCAACTGGAGGCCTTATTCAAGGGTTTAAAGTTGGGGTGGGAAGAGATCAAATCCTCTTGCTCCAGTTTGCTGATCACTTGATTTCTCTAGGCTTTGTTCTAAGATGCTTTGAAGCTGTCTCAGGCCTCAAGATCAACCTCTCCAAGTGTGAGTTAATGAAAACTGAAGAAGGATTCCTCGATCCCATTTTGGTTAACATTCTAGGCTGCAAGTTAGGGAAGCTGCCCTCCACTTATCTTGGCCTACCTCTGGGTGCTAGGTGCAGTTCTAAGAGGACCTGGGATCCTGTTATTGAAAGATTTGAGAAGAAATTGCCCCTGTGGAAATCTAAATACCTGTCAAAAGGAGGTAAGCTCACCTTGATCCGGAGTGTCCTGTCTTCACTCCCTATTTATTATCTGTCTTTATTCCAAAGTCCTATAAGTGTTGCAAGGATATAGAGAAGAAAATGAGGGCCTTTTTATGGGCTGGATGGAGGAATAATTTTAAATTCAATTTGGTGAACTGGAAATCTGTGTGCCAGCCTAGAAAATTTGGAGGCCTTGGTATCAGAAACATTAGATTGGTTAATAAGGCTCTTTTGGGTAAATGGTGTTGGAGAAGAGAAGAGAAGAGAAGAGAAGAGAAGAAGAGAGCAATGTGTCGAGAGGTGTGTGTTGTTCACTGTTCAAAGTTTAGTTTATAATTTGAAAAATAATAATTACAAGAAGGCCTCTATCTAGGTGCCCAAATATTGAGAGAATATAAGAAAGGAGAAAAAGACCAAAAACACCCCTGTTTAACCATTCTCAACACTCCCCCTCAAACTGAGCATATATGCTAATCATGCCCAGCTTGGCAAGGTTCTTAGCAAACTTTGGATGGTGAACACCTTTAGTGAGGCAATCAGCTAGTTAGTCTTCTGACCTTACAAAAGGAAGGCAAATCTCTCTGCTAGCAATTTTTTCTCTAATAAAGTGTCTACCAACCTCAATATGCTTTGTACGATCATGTTGGACAAGATTGTGAGCAATATTTATGGCTACTTGATTGTCATAATATAGTCTCATTGGAACATCTGCTTGGATGCCCATCTTAGTCAATAAAGTCTTCAACCAGAGTAGTTTAGACACTCCATGATCCATTGCCTTGTACTCTGCGTCAACACTAGAACGAGCAACCGCATATTGTTTCTTACTTCTCTAGGAAAACACATTGCCTCCAACTGAGGCACAATAACCGGATGTAGATCTTCTATCATCAATGGACCATGCCTAATCAACATCTATGTAAGCCTTAATCTTTAGATGGTTGTGGTTAGAATTCAACATCTCTTTGACAGGGCATCCTTTCAGGTAGGCTAAAATTCTGTTAACTGCCTGCATATGAGATGTCCCAGGTTCATGCATATATTGGCTAACCACTCCAACAACATAGGAAATGTCAGGTTTAGTCAAACAAAGATACAAAAGGCGTCCCACCAATCTCTGATATACCCCCCTGTCTGGAAGAACTTCTCCTTCAGTAGAGTTTAACTTGTGGTTGGGACCAATTGGAGTTTCTACAGGATTACACCCTAATTTTCCAACCTCATGAAGCAAATCAAGTACATATTTTCTTCGTGACAGAAAAATCCCCTTCTTGGATCTTGTAGTTTCAATACCAAGAAAGTATCGGATATCACCAAGGTCCTTAATCTCAAATTCAGAAGCAAGGAATGACTTTAACTGAGAGATACCTGTGATATCATCACCTATCACAACAATGCCATCAACATATACTATCAACATTGTTACTCTACTATCAACTCTTCTAATAAATAAGGTATGGTTAGCCTGAGATTAAGAAAAACCAATCTTTAAGATGGCATTCCTAGACCTGTCAAATCATGCTCTTGGAGACTGTTTTAGCCCATACAAAGACTTCTTTAAGCGGCACACTTTTCCATCATTGTTAGGAAAACTTACCCCAGGTGGTAAGTCCATATATACTTTCTCTTGTAAGTCCCCATTAAGGAAGGCGTTCTTTACATCCATTTGATATAAATGCCACGATTAATGGGCGGCAAGAGACATGATAACACGAATAGAGTTCATTTTAGCAATTAGAGCAAAGATTTCCAGATAACCAATGCCATAAGTTTGAGTGTATCCTTTGGCTACAAGCCAAGCTTTGTATCTTTCAATTGAACCATCTGCCTTGTGCTTAATAGTATAAACCCACTTACACCCAACAAGAATCTTATCTTTAGGGCAAGGAATAACCTCCCAAGTCTGGTTCTTTATTAGGGCCTCAATTTCTTGTTTCATAGCTTCCTTCCAGTGGGGGCACTGCATTGCCTTTGTAACACTACGAGGGATGGAAACAGAAGAGATAACTGAAATATAGGCACAATAGGAAGGTGAGAGAGCATCATAAGACACATAGTTAGTGATAGGATACTTGCTACATGTCCTCTTCCCTTTTCGAATGGCAATAGGAAGATCAAGGTCAGAATCAATAATATGATTGTCAGGCGGTTCAAGATTACCTAAGTCTAGGGAATCAGATTGTGATGGGCATTCTGCGCCTGATGAAAAACTGTTGCCAGGATTGAGGTCGATACACAAGAGGAGGAGGAGAAGAAATAGAGGATTGAGCTTCTAGCACCTTTTTTAGTGTGTCTTGGCTTCTTGCAGTACTCACAAATAACATCCTCGACCTTCTCTGCAATGGGATGTTTGCTAGTATTTTGCTTGGGTCAAGATGACATAAAGGCAAAATGATCATTCATAGAGGATTGCATCATGGAGGTTCTTCGGCTTTCTTCCCCTTGTACAAGAGAGTAAGTAGTAGCAAGAGAGACAACGCCTGCACTAAGAATGTGTTGCTTGGTGAAATCAATCTCTGGGTTTAAGCCAGCCAAAAAATCAGAGACTCTATTCTCCTCTATGTACTTTTGATACTGCTCACCATCTTCAGGGTCCTTCCAAACTAGAGTTTTCAAGTGATCCATTTCTTCCCAAATAGATTGTAGAGAAGAGAAATACATAGCAACAGATCTCTCCCCCTGATGCATACTGCAAGCTTCCCTCCGAAGCTTATACACTCTAGCAGTATTGTTAACTTGGGGATAAGTAGAAACTACCCTATCCCAGATATCCTTGGCAGATGGAAGAAACATGTAATTTCGGGCAATATGAGGCTGCATTGAGCAAATCAGCCATGACATAACAAGGGAGTTGTTTTGTTCCCACCTTGCAAATTTTGGGTCTTTAGGACTCGGCTTCACTTCCCTTCTTGTGATGAATCCCAGTTTACCCCTCCTAGTAATGGTAAGTTTAGCAAACTGAGACCACTCTAAAAAATTAGTTCTATCCAGTTTAACAGTAGTTATCATACCACTGGAAATATCTGCAGTTCGTGGGAGTACGTCGGGAACCATCTGAAAATCCTTAGATGATTCCATATTCTAACAAGACACCTTTTCACCAACCAAAAATGACCCCCAACACTTTAACCGAGGTTCTAGACCCAAAAACTAGGTTACCACACGGTTAAAAACCAAAGGAAGACCCAAAAAACTAGGTTGGCGGCAAAATAGAGGGAGAAAAAATCTCCCAAAAATCACACAATGCTTAGAAAATTATGGGACCACTTCTCGTCAATCCCAAATTTAAAAACAACCTGAATGGTCTAGGTTTTACAGCAGAAAAAAAAATCATTAAACCTGCTAAACATGGCTCGACATCAGATATGGAATTTCTGCGATTTTTTCCTTGAAAAATCCACCAAAAATCATAGAAGCTTCATATAATGACAAGAATCATACCAATTTTTTTTTTAAAATCAGGACGAATCAAATTGTGTTGGTTTCATAGACTGCCGCCGATACCTGTATGGACTATTGACGGCATCCGGTGGCGGTCTGACGTCAGCAGTTCGCCTCTGGGTAGGAGATCAGCAGAGAACCAACTCCTAGATGCTTATACCCGCTCTGATACCAAGTTGTAAAAACTAGGGTTTCAAGAGAAAGAAAGAAAGAAGAGAAGAGAAGAAGGAGAGGAAGAAGAGAGCAATGTGTCGAGAGCATGGTTTAAAGTATCGATAGGATACGCTCGTATCTTATGAAAATGATATGATCTGAAATGCCTGCTTCCAAGCGTTTCGGAACCCCAACTTTTTTTAATTAAAAAAACATGTTTTTAGCTTCCCAAAAAACCAAACTTTGAAAAAAAAACTAAAAAAAAAATAGAGTTTTTGGGCGTTTCTAAGTACCGATACGATATTGCCGAAACACGTATCGTATCGATACTTTGAACCTTGGTCGAGAGGTGTGTGTTGTTCACTGTTCACACCCTCAAAAGTTTATTTTATAATTTGAAAAATAATAATTACAAGAAGGCCCCTATCTGGGTGCCCAAATATTGAGAGAATATAAGAAAGGAGGAAAAGACCAAAAACACCCCTGCCTAACCATTCTCAACAAACAAAGAGAGATATAGCCTATGGAGAAGGATTATTGAAGTCAAATATGGGCTCACAAACCTTGGTTGGGATTTAAGCCCTGGTCTATCCCCAAAGGGGTGTGCTCTGTGGAGCAATATAGCCTCTATTCTCCCTGTTTTCTTGAAGGGTATCAGGTGCAAGGTTGGTAAAGGTAATTGCCTCAAAATTTGGCATGATAGGTGGTGTCGAAACCTGGCTTTACAGGAGAGATTCCCTTCTCTTTTTGATATTGCACTTGATAAGGATGTTATGCTTGAAGACTGCTTTGACTCTGAATGAGGAGGTCATTTGGGGCCCCACTTTTTGAAGAAACCTCAATGATTGGGAAATCAGCCCATTGACTGAGTTGTTAAGCCTTGTTCAAAGCATCCTACCTAATCATCGGACTGAAGATGAAAGAGTCTATTCTTGGAGCTCCTCAGGCAAGTTTTCCTCAGTCCTACAACGATTTGGTGTCTTGTGGGGACAATGATTTCCCTTGGACTTTGATCTGGAATTCCCATGTCCCACCAAGGTTGCCTTCCTGGTTTGGACTGCGGTGCTTGGTAAATGCCTTGTTGCTCAAAAGGGGGATGCTTCTTTCTAATATCTTGTGCCCCTTGTGCAATGAGACTTCTGAATCCTCCAATGACTTTTTTATCCATTGCAGTTTTTCTTCCCTACTGTGGGAAATGGCTTGGTCATGCTTTGGTGTTCAGTCCTGCTTACCTGAATCAGTTCTTCAACTTCTGCAAGGGTGGTCCCTCAAGGGATTGAATGTTAGGGGCAAACTGCTTTGGAGGATTTTTCCATCTGCCATCCTGTGGGCTCTCTGGAAGGAAAGACACAGATAACAATTATTCTGGTGTAACTTCAGTTAGAAACAAGGTTGTAGGCTTGTTCCTGGTTAAGTGTACAAAGGGCGTTCATGGGTGTCCAACTTTTCTCTTTTTTGCAAGCTGGATCTTTCTTTCGTTGAATCTTTTTGTATATTCCCAATGTACAGGCTCTCATTGTACATGGGCTGATGCTTCTTGATTTCTCTCATATTTTAATACAATACAATACAATACATTGCCTGTTTCATAAAAAAAAAAAGGCCTGAGATGGAAAACAGGTTGGAGATAACACTAGACAAACAGAAAATAAAGGACCCAATATAAGAAAAAAACACATTAGCAGCCTAGGTTCCTTTTAGTAATTTATGGTTTCTTGGTTTCTTTCTGAAACGCTTTGTTGTTTATAGTTTATGTTGTAGTTAACATCAAAATTGAAGCACATTTGTATTTTTATCATTTTATTTATATCTACTGTAGGCCAATTGTAGATAATGGCAGGTTAATGTCTCTATATTTATTTCAGTTTTGAAAATTTAATATTTGAAATTATAGTAGTTAAGAGTGGAATGATTATTTTTTTCCTTTTTACCAGGAACAGAAGCATTTTTCAAATGAGTGGTGGAGAAAATATTAACCTGAACAGTCGAACTGAAGAGGGTACAGAGAAGGAATGTAGATCTGCATGTGGACTAGATTCATGCAATGTCTCACAGCAAAATGCTCCTGTAGAAGAAGTAGGCCAGAAAGATCCAGAAGTAGGAATGATGTTTCAGACATGGAATGATGCATATGATTTCTATGGTGAATATGCTAAGAATGTGGGTTTCAGTGTCAGAATACAAGGAGGACACAAATTAAAGTCTGGTGTTTACAAAGATAGAATATTTGTTTGTTCTTTTGAAGGTCATCGTGCTTTTGATAAACGACGAGTCCATGTGAAGTATCGACGTGACAATAGAAGAACTGGTTGTAAGGCACAATTAACTATTGCCTTGCAAGCTAATGGAAAGTACCATGTAACTAAATTTGAAGGAACTCATAATCATATGGTTCTAAACCCAAGAATATCACAATTGCTAAAGTCGAATGGGAAAACAGCATTAGCACATTCAACTCAGGCTGATTCCAATAGTTCATCAACACTTCCAAAATCAACCTTAATTTTACCAAAACCAACCTTGATATTACCGAAAACAAGTTTTTCAGTTATGGATAAACAAGTCAGAGAACTTCAGAATCTTGGAGCTAGCCATGCTGCTTATAACAACTGTTTGTATGCAAAGAGGAAAAGGGACATGGAGAAAGAAGGTGAACAGGTTAGAGAGCATCGGGATCTTGGTGTTGTCCATGATGATTATGATAACTATTTGAAAGAAAAGAGGAAGAGGGAAATGGAAAAAGGAGGTGCAGGGGCAATATTGAAATACTTTGAGAAATTGCAAGAAGAGAACAGATTATCATTTCACTCGATACAACTTGATGCAATGGATCAAATAACCAACATCTTCTGGGCAGATGCAAGGATGGTGGCTGATTACAACTATTTTGGTGATGTCATTTCTTTTGATACTTCTTTTAGAACAAATGATGAAGAGCGACTGTTTGCAACTTTTGTTGGAGTTAATAATCATAAACAAATTGTTGTTTTTGGAGCTGCACTACTATATGATGAGACTGTTGAATCTTTTAAATGGGTTTTCCAATCTTTCTTGAGAGCAATGTCTGGCAAACAACCAATAACAATTCTTACTGATAAAGATGCAGCAATAACACATGCAATAGAACATGTGTTTCCAAAAACAAGCCATCGTTTTTGTATATGGCATATATATCAAAATGCGGCTAACCATTTGCAAATTATTTTTGCCACTTCTTCTTTTCAAGAAGACTTTCGTAGATGTATATATGAGTACGAGGAAGAGGGTGAGTTTCTTAGAGCATGGAATGATATGCTTATAAAGTATGATTTAAAAGAAAATGTTTGGTTGCAAGAATTATTTGAAGTGAAAGAGAAGTGGGCCTTGGCATATGGACGAAATCATTTTTGTGCTGATATTGTAAGTACACAAAGGAGTGGGAGCATGAATATGTCATTGAAGGGATACTTGAAATCAACTCTTGATCTATTTCAGATTTTTAATCATTTTGAAAGAGTCGTGGCAGACTATCGTCTTAAAGAGTTGGAAATGGATGTCAAAATGAGCCAGAGCACCCCCCATTTACCTTTTCCGATACAAATGTTGAGGCAAGCGGCATCTATATATACTCCAACAATATATAGGGTGTTTGAAAAGGAATATTCAGAATCTCTTGATTGTGTTATTCAAAATAAATTTGAGGTTGGAACAAAAATTGAATACATAGTGAAATATTGCAATGGGCTTCATAAGTATGTTGTTGCATTTGATCCATCAAACATAACAGTTGTGTGCAGTTGTAAGAAATTTGAGTTTTCGGGGATCATTTGTTCACATTCCTTGTATGTTCTTCTAGAAAGACAGGTAAAACAACTTCCATCACAATACATCTTGAAGAGATGGACAAGAAATGCAAAGGATGGAGCTGTAACTGATTATCGTGGTTGTACAATTGAACTTGAACCTAATGTACGATTCTCTATGATGTTTAGAGAGTTACAAAGAGTATCTAGAGAGACATCAGCACGTGCTGCAGAGGACAAAAGATCCTTTTTATTTTTATTAGATGTCTATAAGCATGCACGCCAAAGGATAGAAGAAATACTGAAGAGTAGAAGCTCTGTGGATTTTGGCTTGGATTTCTCATTCTTCTATTGATTTGTTGTATAAGATGGTTGTGACTAAGTTTTGTGGATGAATTTGACAGAGGAGGCAAAATTGCATCTCCTTATTTTGGTAAGTACCTTATAGATTGATAATTTTTATTGCTAATTTAATTATGTCTTTGATTGTCTTCTAGAAGTAAAGATTTATTACTTTTTTTTCTGTTCTGTCATTGATGATCTTTAGAAGGCTAAGATTCTCCTCATCAAGATCATGTAGCTTCTGTTAATTTTAGTTTTTATATTAGGATTTTGGATTTTTTCCTTTCTATTTATAGATTCCTTGTCGAAATTTTGTATCTTCGTGGATCATTCTACTCTGTGTTTAGCAAATTTTCATATAATATATTAAAAAGGAAAAACAAATCAACCATGGAACATTCTCAAATTTTCTGCTTGACAACCATAAGTTCCACCTGTATTTTAATATATGCATCATTTTGGTAAGTTAAAGTGGCAGGAGCAAAAGGGAGGGTAGAAAAGAAACTTCAGCCAAACTTTCTGGTATACAAAGGGGAGGAGGATATGTGTTCTACTCTTAAAACTTCCATACTGCATTTCAGCAATTTATCACTCTTTGGTGTTAGAATATGGACCTCTCACTTGGTAGTGGATCTTCCAATCACGTTTGTAAGCCTGGATCTTGTACACTTTATCAATTGAGAGATGGTGAGGTCAACTGTTGCTTTAACAGGTTCACAACTCACAAGAAAATAGACATTTTCTTTTTATGAATAAAATTAACTGTTATTGAGATAATAAAATATTAAGTATACATATAAAGTGTATATAACCCATAAAAAGCTGCCCTTCTTCCATCAACCCATTTTTATTTACAACTAAACTCAGAAAAATTGATCCCTGTTCACCCCTTGTTTTGCCAAAAAATCAGCCAATGGGCTTGCTTATCTATTCATCTGAAAGAAGACTCCAGCTCCCTTGAAATGACTTTCACCCCCCCCCCTCTCATGGTGTATCTATGCTTCCATCTTCCTTACCCTCTTTCTTTCAGCCATCCCACTACTATACTTCAAACATGCCATGAGTAGTAAGATACAAATGAGTGTATGGCTTGTTCACTAAAGTTTTACTCATAAGCATTCATAATTCTTATATTCTTGGGACTAGACATAGCTTATTGTCATTAACAATTAACTCTTTCCACTTCTTGCTTCAAGTGGTATCATTGTATGGCAATTCTTTATTTGTTCTCTGTCTTTTGGTTTTTGGATTGAAGTTACACTCCCAACATGGTGGTATGAAACAAGAGATGTATCGATCACACTTATTGAGCTAACATTGAAATAATGCAACTTATGGTGGCCTGATATGGCTTTTTAGTTCCTACAGGTTTGGTTAGTTCAAGGGGAGAGGAAAGATACTGATCATTATAGGTTTCCAAGGGTTCTTATTTGATGAGCTGGATGACTTTCGTGTGCATATCATAATCTCTCTGGTCTCTCCTTCAAATGGAAAGAAAATGAAACAAAAGGAGTTGAAAACAGAGCGAGGACACTCTTATATCTAAGGCAGTGCTTGGCGCGATGAGAAAATCTAGGTTGCCAAGTATTAGAATGTGTATTCCAGCCTGAAAGCAGTCACTTTGTGTCAAAAAAGGGCCATAGGTTTGGTCCATATCCAGTCCCCTCCTCCCAACAGGGACCAAAATTGTGCAATTGCCTATTATTTACATATAATGTATATTTTCTTTTGGTAAGCTATTGCTTATTTTTGTTATCTCCATCAGATGATGATATCTACCACACATTGGCTAACTTATCTAGGCATCATTTCATGTGGGTACTAGCATTAGGGGAGTAACAGTAGCTAGTGGGCAGATAGAAATGAAGGTTTGGTATTGGAAGTTATCATTACCTAGATTGCTATCTGATGAGGAGTAAGTTATAAAGTTATAGTTTTTTTTCTTTGTTTCTTCAGTTTTATTTGCAGGCCGTCATGACCTAAAATGTGGTAATAGATGCTTTTGAATTGGTTGGTCATTTGAAAGATGGAGTACCTGTTCAGTCTGATGAGAATATGAGATTAGAAATGATCAAATCTAATTGTCACATGGACTCTTCCCTTCTTAGGGATTACTGGCAAGCAATTTCTGTACTGGTGTCTTAAGGTTCATTGGGATCACAAATATTGTCTCAGGTATGCCATTTTTCAATTGCTTAATTGATGCATATGGGAGAATATGATGCCTAGGAGAGAAGACAGGTCTATTGGAATTTGGAAATGGAGAGAGGAGGATTTAAGCCTGATAGTTGCTTATACCACTATGGTCAAAATCTTATTTAAAAGTAGTGGTATGGTCACTTTATCATGATACATAGATCAAAGTTTAAAATGTTGTGGTAATGTCAACCACTTGAGTGTAAGAAATATGTTGGAAATATTGAAAATTTCTTGTAAATTTATTTTTGGTAATCAATTTTCTGTAAATTTGGGGTTGCAAATATTAATCTATGAAAAAGTTTTTTAATATTTTTTTGAAATTATATAAGGGCATGTTCTTTTGAATAAATATATATTATAAAGTGCTAAAAACAACGCTTTTAAAATGATAAGACCATTTCAAGTTGGCCTCTTCCTCTACTTAGAATAATTTTAAGGTTTAAAAATTATTTCCATTCTTGATAGTTATAGCTCTTATTTTATTTTGTTAATTTAATACAAGTTGTGATTTACTTATTACTTTGCTTCTTATGATATTATGTTATTTATCATTTCATAAGGGTTTAAAATATTAAAACATCCATTGGATTTTACGAAATTATGTATCATTAAAATATTTCATAAAAATAAGAAGAAAAGTCATATGGAAGTACAAACTTGAATAAATTATGGATTTAAAGAGAAAAACACTCATACTAAAACAAATTATTTGGACATGTGAATTGAAAACCTTATATTGATATAATTGACAAAAAAAACTTTTTTTTTGATAAGCAACTTAACAAAGTTTTATTAATGTTAAAGAAAGAATGTGCTACAAACCTAAATTCTGCCAAAGCACCACTTCAAAGCCTTGGCACAAAAAAATGACTCAAAATAAGAATGATTAGGCAGGTATCCAGACAAGGGACAGAGCTATTTATATTTGGGAACCCAACCCACTGTCGTATTCAACTTCAACCACCAATAGGGAAATGCAAAGTGGTTATCCTGTCAACTGGTGAAGATGGTTTATTTCAACATCCATAATACCATATCATTAAATCACATCCTTAACAACAGGTAAGGAGAAGACAATTATTACAATTTTGGAAGAAAGCATGACAATTTTTGTACAGGTGCATGAAAACTTAATCATCCACACTGGGAGATCAAGGGGCATGAATGTAGAGGAAGTTGTGCCAGTGGTGGTGGCCAGCTCACATCAATGGCCTGATATGGTTGAGAACAAAATGGGGAGAGGGAGATGAACAAACAACCAGAATTGAGTGAGATGCTGAAATATCCTTCTGGATGTTACAAAAATGGTAAGAATTTGGAGACTTCTTGGGGGGTGTCATAGAGAAGTTAGAAGAGCAAACAAAATCACTGTTCGTTGCAAAAAAGCACATTTGTTCTTTTGGCTTGAAAAAAGAAGCTAATAGGGAGTGTCAGCATGGGATAATAAAGTATTACGAATTACATAGGGGGTCTCAATGACAAAGCTAATAGCATTTTTTTTTTAATTTTTTGAGAAAAGGTAACTTTCATTAATGCTCAGCAGAAAAGAAGGGGAGGATACAGGCTAATCAACACAAAGAAAAAAACAAAAACACCAAAAAAGCCTCCCACCATTTACGTAGGTAAAATATTTCTGCCATACAGAAAATCCCTATCCACTCCAGATTTGGCAAGACCATCAGCCATACAATTAAGTTATCTAGGAATCCATCTAAAAGCACAGTCAAACACAGCTGCAAGATCCCTTATTTCATCAAGAAGTTGAATCTCCATGCGCCTCCCTCCTTGTCACTCATCCAGCTTATTACCAATTTGGAATCCTGCTCAACCACCAAAGAAGAATTAAGGCAGAAGCTACTCTGAGGCACACAAGAAGAGCTCTAATTCCAGCCGCTGTTGCATCTACCGCCTCTGCAGGTCTACTATAGGCTCAAACCAGGTTACCATTAGCTCTGAGAAGGATTTCAAACTGAAGAATGAAATCAGGAGGTTTAGGGGGACTGGGGGAGGAGTAATCAGCCTGGCTGAAGGATCTGGAGAAGAACTCAGGATCTGCTATAAAATTTTGTTCAAGTCATCAAAGGAAATGCCTCTTACTGGCCAGCATCCAAGAGTTGAGCATTGCCAATATTTGCCTTTCAGTCCTTCAGGAGAAGTTTTAGAGTTATCAGAAATTCTTCTATTGTGTTCCTCCCAGATACACACCACATGACATCATGGATGACCAACTTCAAGTATATACTACCCCTATAGCCCAACTTGCAACAATGTCATTGTTTAGCAAACTTAATCACTGAGTTGGGGGGGGGGGGCAAGAGTATGGGTGCAAATGGATCGGATCATGATACGACCTGATCCGAAATCTGATCCTATTTTGTCGGATTTGGATATCCCCTTATCAGACTTTCAGATCGGATAATAGGACCCGGTTAAAAATCAGACTAAATTTGGATCACCCCTATCCGATCTGAATATATATATATATATTATTGCATTTTTGTTATTTTTTATATCCAACATCCTTAACGGATTTGGATTTGAATATGTTTGTGAGATCCAATCGGATCTTCGGATCAGATCGGATCTACGATTTGTATTATTGGATAGGGTTCGGATGTACCCTGATTCGAATCCAAACTGTTTGCATTCCTAGGCAAGAGAAGCTGTCATTTCCTTGTGAGGTTAAGGAAAAACTGCCACAAACTACAAGCAGCCTCACAGTTAATGAGAAGATGGCCAATGGATTCCCCGTCTTTTGTACACATCACACAAACGTGGGGAGAGATATAAAGCTGCCATTTTCTCTTCCTAAAGATTTTATCATAAACATTAGCTTCACAGGCTGCTTTCCAAAATGAAAAAGGACATTTTATGGGGGACAATCATATGCCAAACCATTCTGTTAGAGAAAGAGAAGACAGAGGAGCCCTCAACTAATTTTAGGAAGTAGGATTTAATAGAAAAAGTGCTGGAGGTAGATGGAGACCAGATGTGTTTGTCAGGAAAGGAGGGGTCAAAAAGACAGTAGAAAGGGAATTTAGCAAAGAGGAGGCATCAAGAGATTCAGAGTTGAGCTTTTCAGAAACTAAGGTTGTAAGAGAAAACCCTGATCTTCTCTAAGGATTGCCCAAAAGACTGAGCTCTCTTTGTCCAAGATCAACTGGAAAAGATTAGGACAGGTAATAGCAAGGGGTTGTGGGGCCCAACCAAAGGTTTGTCCAAAACTTTATGCGCTGACCATTACCAAGACTTTATCTCAGGAAAGGAAACAGAAATTAAAGAGTTGTTTTATACCTTTCCAAGAGTTTTGAGAGGAGAACTTATTGAGGGAGAGGTTGTCCCATCCCTTCCTATTCTTTCCATATTTGCTTCCTATAACCAAGGTCCAGAGACTTTCTTGCTCCCAAGGGAATCACCAGACTCATTTGCCCAGAAAAGCAATGTTTCTTTCGTCCAAACACTCCAGCCCCAATCCCCCATCCCTATTTAGCCTGCAAACCTTCTTCCAATTTATCAAGTGATCCCTCCTATCATTACTCTTCTCACAGAAAATCTCTCTAAAGCTTTTCAATATGGTTCCTTATCCTTGCAGGGATCCTAAAAATAGAGAAATAATAAGGGAGGTTTGAGAAAGTTACTTTAATTAGAGTCAGTCTGCTGCCTTTGGATTTCTCCCAAGTGGAAGTCCTAGATATTTTATAGGCCAAATCTCTATCCTGCACCCCAAAATCAGGCTATGTTCATTCAATTCAGCCTGAAATAGACTGATTCACAAAAGGTTGCTCTTAAACAAATTCACCTTGAGCCCAGTAACTGCTTCATGACATTTCAAGTTTCTTCCCAAATTAATGAGATAATCCTTATTTCCTTCCAAGAAGACCATAAGCATCATCTTCTTCATTCAAGATTCTTCCCAAAACCCTATTTGAGGATAAGAATTTGTTTTGGAGTAAGGTTTTTCCATTGGTTTTGAGACCAGATCTTTTTTTGAGAAAAGAGATTAACTTGATTGAGAAAACAGAGAGTACATGTGATGATGTACAATCAGGCTACACAGGTTATAAAGGCATATTTCTATCACTGTACAAAAAATCCCTGTGTGTACCAGTTTTAGCCAAACTATCAGCTACAAAGTTTAATTCCCTAGGAATCCAACAAAGGTTTACAGATAAGGAATTTAACAGATCTCTAGCCTCATTTAAATAGGGGGCCAGTCTCCATGGACCTCCTTCCTTCTCCCCTAACCACTTTATCGTGTTGCCTTTGATTGTTAGATCAGTGAAGCCTAGGTCTCTCGTGATACAGAGCCCCGTTAAAGCAGCTAAAATTTCTGCCATTGTGGAATCTGCAACTCCAATTGGTCCACTAAATACCCACAAAGGGTGGCCATCCCTCCTCTTAAATACTCCACCAATTCCTGCTATTCCCAGGTTTCCTGTAGCACTTCCATCAAAATATAAAGTCACTTCCTTCTCCTCTCTTTGATGGGGGATGCTCTTCCCTCTTGAAGGACTAGGAGAGGAGAACAATACTTCCACTACATGGGAATGATGAATAAGAGAAAGGTAGGAACCTGATATTTTGAACAGTCTTAAGGTAGAAGGCATTGAACAGTATTTTGTTTTCAAGAGTAGTTTTGACATTTTGAAAATTTTTAAATTGTACGTGTCTTCACATGATAAGATAACTGACAGATTGTTAATGGTAGGAATTAAATTGATAGTTTTTGAAAGTTTGGGTACAACTTGACACTACCCCCAAAGTTCAGGGTACTAAAGTGGAATTTTCCCTATTTTATATTATATGGCATATATAAGCATGAAGGCTCAGTTTGGAAAGAGTACTAATACAAATATGTACAGTACAAATACATACAAAATACAAGGATTTGCACTTTACATATTTGCCTTTATACTCCTTCCAAACTGAGCCAAATTAACATATGTACAATATATAAATTATATATAAAATACATATAATTAAATATAGGCTATTGTTGAAACCTCCCTTGAAGTTTCTGGTTGTTGCTAAAAGGAGGCATGGAAATGTCTAAAATACCCATGCCCAAATTTTCTCTTCACATGAATCTCTTGCCCAAACCCTTCCAGTCTCTTTTCTGAAATTGATTTATTTTTCAAATTTGCCCTTCATATCAACTGCTCAACTTTAAATTCTCTATTTTTCTGTTGTTTATAAAATTTGTATTGTTTTTCTCCGTAGAAAGTAGTCTCAATAGTAATTGTATAGGTATTTTGGACATTTTTGTGCCTATTGTTAGAGGAATCTAACGGAGGGGGTCTACTTGCAAATTTGTAAGAAAGTTCAGGAGAGGTAATTGTAATTACCAAACTTCAGTAATTTACCCTTAAATATATTTGGGCTGAGCTGGGCTTTAAGTGTTAGGCCTAGGCCTGGCCCTAAAATTTGCCAAGAGTCCTTAGGACCATTATTTTTGGTTGGACCCTCTGAAACATCATTTCATGCCTTACAGTCTAAAGGTACATTTATATTTACTAGTGTTTTTTTGGTAATATATTTACTAGTGTTTTTGTTTTGGTAATATATTTACTAGTTTTAAATGGCCTATAACTTTCTTTTACCATGATGGAGCTTGAAAAGTTCCAAAACTCTTCTATTTACCCTTGCATGAATCCTACCACATACTATACTGTTAAGATTGATCCTGCTTGTGCTAGTGGAAACATGTATGTTATTTGGTGAATCAATCTTCAGTTCTTTGTATCATTCTAAAATTTATTGGATGTCCCCAAAAGATACCATTTTCATTATTCAAAACCAAGTTATGGACTTGCTCCAATGGTTTTATAGGCTTCTTCCTTCCCTTAAAAGGATTTTCAGATTCTCAATGTCACTGTTGGAGAGAGGAGGTGCAAAAAAGGTTGAAAGTATCAGAAATGATAAAAAGTATTGAAAAGCAATTTTATGATATGTATCACAGTGGCTACACACTTTGGATATATGGAGGATAACTCAAACCCAAAAACACATATCAATAACACTAAGTCATACTTTATAGACAAGTCAGTAAAAAACACATACTTTAATGGTCTATTTGAAGTGTAAACTATTGGAGCACAAGAAGTGAAATGGCTAAAGGTTAAGGTTCAGAATCCACGTAACCATGATAATTGGATTATAGTGTAATTGTAGATTTTTTTTTTTGGGAGAAAGACAGTTCAGCCCAGGGTCAGAATTTTTAGTTCCAAAGTACAGTTGAGGTGGGTGCCAGTTTGGAATTGATGCCAATTCACGGGCGGGCTTTGGTGTATAGAGTGGGGGTTTTTGACATTTTGAATGTTTATAACTCTACAGTGAAAATCAGAAATCTGCATTGGGCCTGTCTGTACTTTTCTATTTTTTTTTGGTAAATTATAAAGGCCCCCCTTGTACTTTAATTTGTGACAAAACCCCCTTGAACTTTTACCGTGTGACAAATGCCCCCTAACCATTAACGCAGCTGTCAGAAGTCATTAATATACCAAAATATCTTCATCCTAATTTATGGGGTGTGGATTGAATTTTTCAAAATGACCAAAATGGGCATCCCAAGTGGATATGACTTTAAATAGAATGAATTGGCAAAACAGGTTTCATGTAGTTCCTCATATAGTTAGAATAAGGCATGGATGATGATGATGATAATGACCAAAATGGGCATCCCGCCTCACCCCTTTTGCCTATTTCATGCATATTTTAGATTTTATCCTAAACCTTGACCTATCTTTGTCGAAGTTCTTCCAAATATCAAACTGGTGAACAATTGTCTGATATGACATCGCCAAATATACAAGAATCTCCGGTGACACAAGCGAACATATTTGTTTCTTTTATGTTGTTATTAGAGAACAAATAATTTTTTGGGTAAATTTCTTAAACTACCCTTATGGTTTAGCTAATTGGCAAAGTATACTCCTACTGCTTGACTATTACCCTTATTATACTCTAACATTACCCTTATTATTTCTGATGATTGACTAGCTCTACCCTTACCGTTAACATCCATTAATATTCTGTCAAAGCCCGTACACATGTGATACCACGTGACCTTTAAATTTTTTTAAAACCCAATATTATCATTGTCCCTTTCTTCTCGACCAGCAGCCCTTCCTCCTCTAACCTCTCTCTCTCTCCTCTCTCTCTTCCCTCCATCTTTCTCTTTCTTCCTGTTTTCCTTTTCTTTCTGAAGGCTTTTCTTACACATGTTTAATCCCCTAAAATTCCTTCCTGATTTATTTAGTTGCAAGTTTTGGTGACTAGAGAGAAGATAATCGTAGGAATTGTAGGGTTTGGGATTAATTTTTGTTATTGTCTGAGAGGAGATATGAAGACGGTGGAGATTTCTTTTTCTCCTTTTCAATTCCTCTGATGATGTGGCTATCTTTTCTGCTAATGCCTCACTTTACCCTTTTACCTTTTGAGAGAGGCAATGGTGTTTTTGGTCCTTGGAGACCCAAATCCAGAGAGAGAGAGAGAGAGGAAGAGAGTGACTTTTAGCAATTTACAGGGAGAGAGAGAACTCTGTAAGGATACCATATCCAGGAGCTGTTCCGACAAGGAAGTGCCTGCTCCTACAGCAACCAGTTGAACTCGGATTTGAGAGAAAGGATTTCATCTACAGCAGCCGGTGGACGTGCCCACTCCTTCTACCTCCCTAATCGCCCTTGTCCCCTTCGTCACCTCCGTCCACTGGACCCCGCAACCCCTCCATCGTGACCTCACCCAGGAACCTTCCAATCTCCCTTTATATGTAAGCATGTAGCAAAAGAACGGCTCAACCCCGTTATTCCTCGTATTGCTAGGATGGCAATCGCTTTTTGATTGTAAAGCGATTTAATGGAGAAGCAGCGGTAGAGTAAAAAAAGAAGAGGGTGAGAGAGAGAGAGAGAGAGAGGAGGGGGTTAGGCGGGAGTCCATGCTATGCATAAAAACTTCGACATCCATAAAACAACAATGTGGATGGCACAAAGCTAACAATCACACATTTACTTGGTCAATTGTGCCTGATTTTATTGTTGAGTATATCTCAGCTCATTGTACTTGGTGAATTGAGGTTTCTTTTATGAATGAAATTACCTTAGGGTTTCCAAAAGAAAAAAAACAGAAGAAAGAAGAATGGCACAAATGTAACAAGGTAATCTATCTTTTTCTCTGTTTTTTTTTTTTTTTTTTTTCTTTTTGGTGATACACACCATTAATAACCCCCCTTTTCCCAAATTGGTGGTTGTGGGAACCAATTCCACATCAATGTTGGAGTGAATCGGTTAACATACCAACGAGCCACCCCTCGGTTGTTAAGTAATCTGTCTACACCCGGTACATGCTTCATAAATGCAATTTTGGATTATACTCTGCTCAAGGTTCAAACTGTTGTAGAGTATTGAAATTGCAATTTTAATATATTTTTTAGATACATTTTGGAAATACACAGATATGGTGTAAGATTATGATATTGTGATACATGTGAATATATTAGGAAAATTCATATAAATCCCATAAATACATCAATTAGACCAAGTGCTCAAATTATGATAAATAAGGTATGGAGATATAAGTAACTGTGTTTTATTAGTTTTAATGTGATTTACTTACTGAAGTTTTTGACCATTGTTGAAACCTCCTCTGAAGTTTTGTAATTGCAATCACTTCTCTGGAATTTTTTGACACAGTTGCAAGTAGACCCCTTATGTTAGAATCCTCTAACAAGAGGCATGAAAATGTCCAAAATACCCATACAGTTATTTTTGACAAAAATATTTATTTTCCAAGCTTGCCTTTCATATCAGTCGCTCCAAGGTAAAATTACAACTTTGAGCTCTGTTTTTTTGTTATTCGTAAAAGTTGTATTATTTTTACAGTAAAAACCAGCTTTAATAGTAACTGTATTGGTATTTTGAATATTTTCGTACCTCTTGTTAAAAGATTTTAACAAAGGGGATCTACTTTCAACTGTGCTTAGGGGGAGGTGATTTCAATTACGGGGAATGGAGGTTCAAAAGTATTCATAAATTTTATGTGGACAACTTGGGTTCAATTCATTATGGGAGAAGGTCTTTGAATTAATGAATTTTAATGTTTATGTAACAATCAAAATTAATGGGGATTAACGGGCTATACAGCTACTGAAATGAACAGGGGTAAATTGGGAAGGGCAAGAAAAGTGGCCATGTATTGAACAACATCAACAATGTATTGGATTGGTGGACCCACACATGGGCGATGCAGATAAATTCACCCCGATGTAAATATGTAATTGCTGACGAAGCTCAAAGGGAGGGATGTCACAGTAACCAACTTAACTACTAGGTGAAACTAGGTATATGTAAAAGTGGTTTATATGTATTTAAACCTTGATTAGAGTAGCTAAGTTGTTAGACTATGGACAGCTAGGCTATTCTCTCTCTCTCTCTCTCTCTTTTCTTTATGGGGGAGTCCTATAGTGGCATGCATGTAGGGGTGTCAATGAGATCGGTTTTGGATTGGGCCCCATCCAAATCAAAATCAATTTGGAGAATTGGACAGACCAACAAGACATTGAATTGGATCAGTCCAAACTTAATGGTCCAAAGTATTTATTGGATTAGATTGGACCAGATTCATCTATAACAAATTTATATTGTATTGAGTTGGATTGAGCCAACATATGATTCATTGATAAAAGATAGGAATATTGGTGTCAATAGACCAGGTTTGAGTTAGAATTAATCCAAATTAAAACAAATTTGAAGAGATTGGACGGTCAAAACATTAAATTGGACCAGACCAAAATGATCCAAAATATTCATTGGATTGGATTGGACCTTATCCATTTGTAATGGACTCGTATTGAATTGGATTGGATTGAACTGAATCCAGTCCAATAGGGGGGGTGGTTGTGTCACTGTGTGGTCACAGTTCATTCTCATATCATATAGAATGAACAGGCTAGCATTTTTCTTCTTGTTTTATTCTGCATTCATTTCATTGACTTATACTAACTCTCTACTATAACTAAGATGAGATAGAAGAAATGGTGTGTAAAAATAACATTAAAACCTGCACATCTATCAAGGTTCAAAGTATTCACACAGGCCGATAGGGTAGGGCATATCGGCCTGTATCTGTGTTTTCTTTTAAGTTTTATTTATTTTTTTTCAAAACCAGTTCAGAGGAGTTGGTTTAAGTCCTGGCTACCTCTGAACCATGGTGTGACCCGATACAACCCCTGTAGGGATGTATACGTATCGATACTTTGAACTTTGACATCTATAGAATTCTTTAGCTGACACTTTTATCTCTTTTGGCTAAGGTTGTTTGCGGTGCTAATTTGATTTCATGCTATAAATGCATGGAAGTGCATATCTATAGGCTTCTTATAAATTCTGGTTTAATTTTGCTTTAAATTTGACTTTCTCTTATTTGTTTGTGAGAATAAATATAGGAATTAAGTTGATGTAATCTCCACTTTACATAAAAGCAGAACCTTTGGACAAATAAGGAATTAAGTTGATGTAAAAAAGTTGGTCCATTTTCTAAACCACACCAACCATTTTTTGATTCATGAACCAACCACCACCACACTTTCACTTCAGGGCATTATATGCAACCCAAGCTCATTGAGATAATGAAAATCAGCTACATTTCCCTTGTTGTTTCCATGTTTTTGAACCAGATAACATAGGCTGCATCAATAGTGCAATTTGGGTGGTTGGGTTGGAAACTTGTTAAATTTTCAGTTGTTCCAGCACTGACCTGAGCCCAATGTAGTTCAAGCCGACTTATAGCCCTACCTTAGTTGGGATTGGTAAATGTGGACCTATAGCTTATCACAATGTTCATTTTCATCATCATCCAAATCTTATCCCAAATATATGGGGTCAGCTAAATAAATCATGTTTTGTCATTCCATTCTGTTTATTGGCATATCCATTATTAAATTGTGAGTGGTTAAATCATTTCTTGCTTACCTTGACCCATGTCTCTTTTGATTTACCCCTAATTCTTTTACCCCTTAAAACTTGTTGGGGTCTCACAACAATCACCCACATGATAAAACCATAAAATATTTAAAATAGCAATCAAGAAAGATCCAATAACAATAAATATAACGAAATCTAAGAAAAGACAAATAAAAACAAGCACCACCAAAAACACAAAGAACTTACATGGTTCTGCCTTATCACTTACGTCCATGAGAAAGATGAAAATTGTTATTCACTATGAAAGAAAATGAGAAGTACTTTTTTTAGTAATTGAAAACGAGTAGTACAAGTACCTTGTGATTTGCAACCCAAACCAACCCTGAACTCTTGTACTCTAGTTCTCATTTTCCTCTCTCAACCCGAAGAACAAAAGCAAGAGAAGAACTCCACTCTATCTTTTTCTCTCTACCTCTATCTTTTTTTCTCTCCAACAAAGAAAATGAGTAAACTTCTTTCTCACTTGTTTGAAAAACCCTAACCCTACATATAAAATAAATCTTTTATATGTAAAACCTAAGGAATGACCAAACCAACTGTTAGATTAAAAATAATATAGCATTTGAAAAAAGGACCACCCCAACACAACTTGCATTAGTTCATTTCTTCTCATGGTGCTATCAATGGTCTTCTATACATGCAGCCATCTTATTTAGTCTAAATTCTCTTATTTTATCTCTTATTGGAGCTACTCCTAGGTCCCTTCCAATCAATTCATTTTTAACTCTATTCTTTCTAGTTTTTATACAGCTCATCACAGTATTGTATTTTTCTTTAGGGGAACAACAAACTAGCATTTGGATGATCGGTCCCATGAAGAGGGTAGCGTACATATCTTTTTATGACTACCATGTAGTAGTGTATAATTTGGAATATTAATACTTACAAGTATGTACTAGCAGGGACCCATGCGATGGATGGGAAAATCTGAAAGATTTAATAATTTTATTTTTCATTTAATATTGATTTATAAAAAATAATTATTTTTAATTGAATATGGACAAATATTTTTTAATAAATTTAGTCTTATTAATAATTTATAGTAATTTTAATAATTTTTATTTATTTTTATTATTTTTAAATGAAATTTTGATTAATTTTAAATAAATAAAAATAATTATAAAAGATAACATTTTTATTAATTCCACTAGTAATTAACAATTATATACGAATGACAATGGAGTGGGTTTAGGGCAAGGCACCCCATCCCTTTCCCTGCCCCACAATCAAGACACTCTACCCCATCCCTGCCTCGTCCTCAATGTCGGGCGAGTTTAGGGGCAAGGCACCCCGCTCCTCATCAAGGATGGAGAATCTTCGAATTTCCCTACCCCGTCCCCAGTATTGGGCGGGTTCAAGTAGAGGTGTAAATTGGGTCGGCACAACATGACCCATATGTGATCTACACAAAGAGCGAGTTGTGTCGTGCTGGCCCACGACGCGTCCCAGGTCATGCCTCCCTCCTCTAGGATAATTTAGGGGGTCAGTTCAGCATAACCTACGGCTCGAGCCCACATGGGCCCATGTCGTGTCATGGGTCGTGCTGGTCCATGGGCCGGGCCTTGGGCCAAACCATGTCGCACACCAAGCCAAGCTTAAGGCAAGGCACCCACTCCCTATCCAAGGTTTTTAAAATTGGACCGGATAGGAAACCATTATGGGGTTGAATGGCCTGACTGTTTGGTCCGAACGGATGACCCACTTTGACAAAAAAATAAAAAATTAGAAAAACAAAAAAGGCCAAAAACTGTTGTCCGGGTTGACATTTTGATCGCCTAGGTCAGCGGTTCGCTAACCAAATAAACGGTTTTTGGACAAAAAGCGGTATTAAGGTGAAACGGTGTCCAGTTCCCAATTTTTCCGATCTAACCATGTGGTTTGATCCAGTTTTGAAAACACTATTCCTATCAACCCAATATTCAATTTGATGATAGAAATGATCAAAGGGATATATTGAGTATCAACTACATGGTAAATTTCTAAAAGTACACTAAATTGTCTTTAATATTCAAAGTAATTTTATAAAAATTTTGGAAAATTTGTTGTACTTGTGCAATTTTGAAATTTTATTCAAATTTATTTAAATTTTTATTAAATAATTTATTTTCTTTTTAAATGGTTTACTTATAAAATTATATTAATTTATCTTATAATTTCTAATATAAACTAACTAGTAATGTCCTTTTCTCAATATTATACTAACTTATCTTAATAATTTGTGTAATTATTTGTTCAAATTATAGTTTTCCATTTCCCATAGTCATTTATCTTTAATAATTTTTAATAATTTGCAATGAAAATTACATAATTTTTCAATGTTTATCCAAAATCTATCATATGTAATAAATTTTCCTAAAATTTCCAAAATATTCTAATAATTTTCAATAGTTATTTAATACATTTTAAATAAACTTTCAAATACTTTATATCTTTTAATTTCAAAAATGTTATTATATGAAAATTTTTGAAAAATTTATTACATTTGTGTAACTATGGGGATTTATTGAATTTTTTTTAATTTTTATTAAATATATTTTTTATTTGGTAGTTTACTAACAAAATTACACTAATTTATCTTTTATTTTTCAATATAAATTAATTAATAATTTCATTTTCTAACATTATAAGATTTTGTTCCCCTATTTGTATTTGGTTATTAATTATAATAATAACAATAACTAAAATTTTATACTTTTTGATAATTGTTAAATATAATTCTCAATTTTATAGAAATTAGTTAAAGAGTTTTCAATTTTTATAAAAATGTTGTTAATGAGTTAATTAATAACAATATTTATTAAATTTTGATAATTTACTAACTGTACTAATAAGAATATTTAATTTTTGGTAATTTACTAACCGTATTTATTAACTTTTGGTAATAACACTATTTAATACTCATTGGATATGGGTGGGATTAAATATTAACAATATTTAACTATTTATTAATTAATGTGAATATTTTAAATGAAGGAGAGTGAATATAGATTTGGGGGATGCATTTTAGGTATTGATTAGAGAGTGGGTCAACATGATACTTTCCTATTGGTTTAAATGAGATACCTTAGGAGAGAGATTATAGAACTATTTTTAGGTAGTTGGGTAACATGGCTTAATGGGAGTGGTGGGAAGGGGAGAGGAGAGAAATGCAAAGAAAATGCAGGGTGGGGATAATGGAGCAAAGAGAGGCATGGTGACGGGGACCCATGCTTTGTTAAGCGAAAGTTAAACAATAGAAATACATAAGAGTATATAATTGTTTTGTATTTTAACTTTTTAATAAATAATCCGATCAAACTCAACCCGAGTTGGTTGGTTTTCTAGTATTTTATATTGGCTTTGGTTTAATAAATATATATTGATATTTTATATTTTAAATTTAATTTTTTTAATACAGGAAAGTAGGAAAATTCCCATATTTGTTAGCCTAAAATATTTTATATCATATATTTAATTTTTGTAATTTATTTTATAATAATATCGTTGTAATTTATGAAATTTAAAGTTAATTTTTAAGTTTAAATCTTTTGAACAAACAAACTAAACCGAAAATAGACCCAAATCGATACAACCCAAGTTGGTGGGTTTTCGCTAATGGTCAATTAGTTTCGAGTGACAAACTGCAGATTTGACTAGATTGATTTGGTTGGCAAAACAGTTTATAACTGAATTGAGTCAATCATTGAACACCCCTAATTTCAACTAAATTTATAGTTTAATCTCAAAGAAATAACAATAGCTTAATCTCCAATAATTATTGAAAATTTATATCAAATATACACAATCATTGAAAATAAGTTTATAAATGAAAATATAATAGATATATAATAAAAATACAATAATAACAAAAATATAATAAATATTGAAAATATACTAAGTTAGTAAATAAATAGTGTAATCTTAAATAATAGTTTAATCTCTAATAAGTATTAATCTATAAATTATAAAAAATATACAATTACTAAAATAAATTTATAATAAAAATACAATAAATACGATAAATTAAATTTCAAAAGTTAAATAATAGTTGTTTAATCTCTAATAATTATTGATACTTTTCTATTAAATAACAAAAATAAAAATAAATTTATAAATAATTACTATACGAATATTTATAAAAACCAATAAATAATTACTAAAAATAAAATAAATATTAATTCTAGTATATATAAATATATAATGAATATACACTATTGTTGTAAAATTATTACTAATAAATATAATTTTGTTGATAGTTATTGTCTATAATTATTAATTGATATAAGTGGAATTATTTATTTACAATATTATTTAGTTATTGAAATAATAATGCTATTTAAATTATTAAAATATTATTTATTTATTTATTGAATTTAATAATCCATACATTTATAATTGTACTATTATTACATAATTCATTAATAATTTTATAAAATATTAAATTATTATTAATATGAATATTATGATTTCTATTATAATTATTTTTCTACTTTTAAGATTTTTTTAATTTTTTACATAATTTCATTATTTTAACTATTTAAAAATTTTTCATGTTAAATATTTTGTTATTTATATATTTAAGTAATATGTAAATTATTTAAAATTTTTAGTAATATTTAAATATTACTGACTACTATTTAAGTAATATTACATGTTTAAAATATGTAAAATATTTAAAATTACTAACTACTAATTAAAATTTTAAATATTTTACATATTTAAGTAATATTTAAAATTTACTTAAAATCACATATTTAAATTTTACTTAAAATTTTAAATAGTAGTTAGTAATATGTAATTTAAATTTTACATATGTGATAGTAATATTTAAAATAGTAGTTAAGTAAAATTTTAAATATGTAAGTAATTTTACATATTTAACTAATAGTAAAGTTTGTAAGATTTTGCATAATAGTAGTTAGTAATATTTTAAGTAAAATTATTTAAGTAATATGTGAAATATTTAAAATTTTTTGCAGCACTTCCTTGCAACCCCTCCCCCAAACCCAAAAGAAACACCGAGGTTCTGTTGATTTAAATTCAAAACACCAGACTGATTTGCTTTTTATTTGATCACTGGTGTGCCCATGTTTCATACCACAGGTCTGGAACCAATTAATTAAATGAGAGACAAAATCCCAAAATGTAAGAAATTTTAAAGATGCAAATTCTGATGATTTGTGGGGATCTTAGATCCTTAAAGAGTCTTGGGTTGTATTTGGTATCATTGCTGCTTCTACTAGAAACGTTTGTGGTTTATCGATACAAAATTTTGACAATAAAAGTTTCCATTTCCATTTCATAATAAAAATCAGAAATCAATTTCCATTTCCACTCATAATAAAAAATGTGAAATGCAGACAATGTAGTTTTATGAGCTTATCCAATTTCTGCAGGCTGGATGTCTAAGATATAGGGCCTAAGACCATCTAGCAAATTGAATTTGTATCAATTCACAGTGAAATGTTTGGAACTAGACACTGTTAACTGCTATCTGGGCTCTTGGTAGAAGTCGACTGGTTAGGGACCTAAACTTTGGCATTTTTAAGCACAAAATGGCCACTGTCAGACTCATATTTGTGTCTCCAAACTTGTGATTTTACCATTGTAGTGTATGACCAAACAAACATTTGGTCCATCAATGCATGTTTAAATCACTGGCATTGGCTATTGATCACAGTGAAGACATGTAACATTGAGTGCCTAAATCCATTCCGTGCATCTAACAAAACCTACACTTTGTTATGAAGGTTGGTAAATGTGGCTATGTTACTTTTAATCTTCTTATGATAATCTACACAGTTGTTGAGCCTAGTGGCCTCAAGGAGCCAAATACAAATAAAATTGTTGAGAGAGAGAGACTTGCATAGATACCATTATGTCTGCGAAGAATACAGTAGTTGCATGAAATGGTTGCTGGGATAAGAAACTACCAATTATTCTTTTTTTTATTTTTTTAAAATTTTTTTAATCCATGTCATTTTTGAAATTATCAATTAGAAACTCTACTTTCCCCAAAAATCTTCCTGAAATCTCTCTCTCTCTCTCACAGGTTCCAATAATCTAAATAATCTAATATCCTAAAATTTCTCCTAAACAACCTCCCCCACTATCCCTAACTTTCTCCTAAGTTATCTCTAAAGAAAATTTGAATTAAAAAATTTAAGAATTATTTAAATATTCTAACAAAATTATGTAATAACTTTAAAATATTTATTAAAAAGACAAAAAATAATTATAATCGATTTAATAATATTCATATTATTAATAATTATATATTTTTACAAAATTCATCATGAAATTATGTACAAACAGTATAAATTATGATTTTCTTGATTATTCAATCTAAATGTTATTCAAATAATAAAAATCTAACATTAGAAATGGAATATTATTTAAACATTTCAATAACTAAATATCTTAAATAAAAAAAGATTAAAATTAATATTTTAAATCATTAACAATCTATTTTAAATAGTTACTAAATAACTTTCAATAATAATAAATAGATTAAGACTATAAATATTTAGTTAAATAACTAAATATTTTAAATAACGGAATATTTAACATAACTAGATTTTAAATAGTTAAAATTACAAAAATGTATTAATAGTACTATAATTTTATGGATTATTAAATTCAATAAGTAATTAATATTTTAAAATTTAAATAATGATATTATTTCAATAAATAAATAATATTGTAAATAACTAATTTCATTTATACCAATTAATAATTCTAGAAAATAACTTTCAACAAAATTATTGTTTATTAATAATAACTTTAAAAACTTAATCTTTAGGTTGGTTCGGTACAATTGTAGGTTGTTTGGCCAACCAAATCGACATGGATAGGTTGGGGGGTTGGTCACTCAGATTATATCGGTTTGGGTCAAATTTCTGTTTGGTCAATCAGTTCAAAATAAAAAAAAAAAGTTGTATGCAATTGTTTTAAAACAATTGTATACTCTTATATGACATTATTAAAAAATAAGTTTAAAATTTAAATTTATGATATAAACTATTTTAACCTAAGAAATATTGAAAAATTTCCACTTTACCATATTAAAAAAATATATTTAAAATATAAAACATTAATATATATCTATGGTAGGGTCGTTCGATTTTAGTCAGTTTACAAATGACCAAAGTGAAAATGATCCAACCCAGTCAGGTTGGAAAATTGTTGAACCAAAGCCGACTGAAAATACTAGAAATCAGGTTGGTTGGTTTCATTAGTTTAATTCTTAATGGCAATTGGGCGGGGTGGGGATGAGGAGCCTCTCCCCATCTCCGTCCCCGCGAAAATCTCCATCCACGTCCACATCTCCGTCTCCATGGGGATCCCCACTCCCCATGATTCTTTATAATGTCAACCTTTATGTTTTTGTTTTTTATTTTATTTAAAAAATAAAAATAAAATAATTAAAATTCACAATCCTATTAGAACAAATTCAAACATATTCAACCATATTTTTAAAAATATTAACATATAGACATATGTGTACATATATACATATATAAATGTATGTGTATATATACATATATTAGTGGGGATCCCATGGGGCGGGGATCGAGGTCCACGCAGGGTAGGGAGTGTTCTCCCTATCCCCACACCGCCCCCACCAACAGGGATGAAAATGTCCCCATCTCCGTCCCGCGGGGGGAAATCATCCCCATCCCTGTCCCATTCGGGGCAGATCCCCACAAGGATCGGGGAAATGAGGAAAATTGTCATCCCTAAGTTTGATAAACAACCCCATCTAAAATTAATTATTGTTATTTTTGTATTGTAAAAAAATTATTAAAAATATAAATGATTATTAATTATTATATAAAATATAAATGATTATTAATTATTATGTAAAACAATTGTATACTCTTAGATGTTTGATAAACAACCCCATCTTTAAGATGCACGGATCCCCACTAGTTCCAAAACAAAATACATCAAAATTGAATCAGATGAGTCTTGGCACTTCAGAGTTTGCTGTCACAAGTACACTTCAACAAGGTAAGATTCAACCCATTTACTAGGCCGAGTCAATACCTGTTTTTCCTACACAGCTAGGGGATTCTTGCAAGTAGAAACCCAGCCATTTTCATCAAATTTCTGCATTCCACATACATCATATTAGTTGTATCCCTCGACATTAGATGTGAAACAGTGAAAGTCAAGCCGGGTTAGGTCAGATTGAAGTGTTGAACCCTCATCCCCAATCCTAACCCAATTTGACATTCCGTCAAATGCAATCAATCCTAACCCAATTCAATCCAACTCCTCAACCCTAACCCAACTAACTGAAGGTTGCATCAGGTTGGGTTAGCTTGGAATGGCTTTAGATTGGCACAAATTCTTCATTTTGTTCTCACTTCTTAGATTGAGGATTAGCTTGGAATGGCTTTAGATTGGGGATTAGCTTCAACGTTAGTATATATTTGGGGACAAAGTTATAGTGCCTTAGGAGTACTATACTAGTATACTTGTGCCAAAAAATCATAGCAAACTTAGAATATGTTCCACGAAAACCATAACATGGTGGAGCCACTGGCATGAGTACAATCACAGAGAAAGCTGTAGCTATATGAGCCTATGGCTAGACTCCATTTTTGAAGGCTATATCCTTCTATGGCCACTTGAGTAGGTATGGCAAGAATTATTTCATAAAAGGACTGTCTGTAATCATAACAATAATGCTTGAGCTTGACCAAGTGAAACTGCCGTTGAGGTTGAGAATCAAGAACTTAATGTTTCCTAACCATGTTCTCATGTATATTAATTTGCTTGGGATGTATTTGGTTTGACAGGAACCAAGAGAGAAACAGAAAGCCCTCAAGAACTTTCCCCCAACTTTCTGTTTCTCTTACTTTCTATCAAACCAAACATAGACCTAGTGTATGATGTTCATGCAGACCAATTCAGAAGTCTTAAAAATACAGAGACAATGGTGGTTAACTGATTATATGTAAAATATCTCTGGAATAGATCCATTAAATGCTTAAATTTTACAAATAAGTAAATGACAGTAGCTATTTCAAGTTGGCAATAAAGGCAGATCCATATTGTCTATCCCTAAAGACAGTGGTAAAAATCTTTCCATTTGAATAGCCAAAAAAAAAAATAGTCTGGCCTAATTATAGGCCAAAATATTGACTGATGTATCTGAAAATGCTTGTGAAACATGGTTGTAGGCCTTCCTGTGTTTATTTTTATGTTTGAAGAGTGTTGAATGCAATAAAGCAGATGATAAACTGTCTGCCTATAAACTGGGTTATTTGGAAAACAGCATAGGCAATGAAGCAAGATTAGGACGATAAAAAAAAAAAAATATGGAGAATGTAAGTGTTTCAACAGTCAGTTATTGATCAATAACTTCCTGAAGCATACCATTTATAGTTGGGATTGTCACCAAGGCTCAGTTTGTTTGCCGTGGGAATTTTATTTGCAGTGGTGTAAATGTATGAGAGTACAAATAGACAGTGTAAATTCTGGTTTATTTTTGCTTCAGATTTGATTTTGTTTCTTTTTTCTTTTTTTGGGGATTTGGTCTTGTTTTATTCACTGCTGCAGTTCTCTCCTCTGAAGAGACATTGATAATATATTGAGCATTATGAGATGAAAGCACAGAATTGGCTTATAAGCAAGCGCTCAGGCTGCCCAAGATCACAATGAACAATGGTCTGAAGATGCCACTTTGAGTTTCAAACAGATTCAGCTAAAAAAAAGTAAATTATTTCAAGCACTTATCTGACTCCAACTTCATACGACCTCATGAAGGGAGAAAATTAATGCATATCAGGAAAGAAAACACAGTTGTGAAGATCAAAAGGCATTGAATTTACTAAATACAATTGAATCCATACTACAAAACACTAAAATGCGCCAGAAATTCAAATAAATTGAAGGATTAAAAACACAACCGAGTTCTCAACGAGGGGCTTTCTTCTTTCCTGCAATCGCAACCCTCTTACCCTTGAGCGTCCGACAGTTGTTCTTCGTGTGCTGTCCTCTGCAAGGCAACCCTTTCTGATGCCTCGTCCCTCTGTAGCATTGAATCTCTATCAACCTCCTAATTCTGAGAGCATTGAAACGCCTCTGGAACACCAAAACCAGAAACCCATTTGAGAAATAAGCCGAAAACCCAGAAAGAGGGCAGACACAAGAGATGAAACAGAAGAAGGAGAGCATTACCAGGTCACCTTCAATCTCGTACTTGGAGACTTCTTCACGAAGGGTGGTCAGTTCTTCCTCTGTGAAGTCCTTGGTGATCTTGTTCTCCATGTTAAGGTCGCAGAGAATTTGGCGAGCTCTGGTGCGGCCTATGCCGTAAATGTACTGAAGAGAGTACTCGATTCGCTTGTTGTTTGGGATCTCAACTCCTCCAACACGAGCGCATTGGATGTTCAGACCACGATACTGCAAAGAATTGAAGAAAAAAATCTAAAAAACATGGACAAACAAACAAGCTCCGAGGAAGAAGAAATGGGTACCTTTGGAGGGGCTGAATTGGGGAAATAAACAGCTCTGGAGAGAGAAGCAGAAGGATTTCCTCCCTTGCAGAGCAATGAAAGTGAAGGTGCGACGGGCAGAGTCAGTGCCTGAGCCATTTCTTCTTCAGTTCTTCCTCTACTTTCTCCTTTCTTTTTCTTCCGTTCTGGCCTTCGAGTAGATGAACGAAGAGGGATTGGGCTCCGATCACCTTATCCTTTTCTTTCTCGACCTTGGACCCATCGGACGGTTGAAACGAAGGACCTCTGATTTGACACGTGGCAAGTTTGATGCAGTTCCCAAAAATGTCCTTCAAAAATACACGTGATTTTTATATTCAGCGCTATACTACCACTTCAAAAGTACACGTCCGGAGTCGTCGTAGAGACTTTGCTTTGATCTTGATCAATCGGTCGACGAGGAAAAGTAGTGGACAACCCATATCCGTTCATAATTGAAGAAGAAATTCTTCTTTATCATTTGTCTTGATGATTGGTCCTTCCAAACCTACTGGGGTGCTCAAATATGCTCGTCGAGAGGGTCGTGCCAGATAGCATAGCAGTGACGAGAAAAAGGTCGTGATGAATCAGCTTCAATTGAGCAAAATGATTCATGCCAGACCCTTGGTGAAGGCTGGCCTTAATCCTGCCCGCTTTGATATGGACACTCTTGTTGCTTGCTAGTTATGGCTAAGATTCAGCATTGACAAACTTCTCTAATATCTTGTTAGTGCATTTTTTTTGTAGATATGGAGAGTAACATGAAGGCGGTATCGTTAGCCGAGGCAGCCGTAAAGAAGAAAACCACAAAAAAGGGAGGGGCTGAGGGTACCCCCCCCTGAAGGCAACTAGAAGAGGGAACGACCAATCGAAAGTGTGTGTGATCCGCATGCCACCAAAAAACTCCAAGTGGGGGTCTTGATTCAACAGCTTCTCCAATCACAAGAGGAGATCAATTGGCTCAAGTGTCAGGTGATCGAAGCGCAGTTAAGGCAAGAGGCGGTTGAGGGGAGAATTCGCAAGGAACATGAGCGGTGGAAGAACGCTGAGGCCAAGATTTCGGCGAAGAAGGAGTTGGTGAAGGAATTACTGTCTTCCATTAGCTCATTAGAGTGGCAACTTGAGGAATCCTCTCCATAAGCCATAGCTGACTATAAGGCCTCGGATGATTACAAGGGAGACTTGGCCCGCTTCGCTTCTCATGCCTACCTAGAGGGCTTCAAGATTTGCAAGATCTAGGTGTTGAAAGTCTTCCCCAACTTTGACATCAATCAGATGGACCCTTTCCTTGAGGCCTAATAGCCAGTGGAGGTCGTGGCCGGGGACTAGGGCAGTGACATCGCTCTTCAAGCCAATGGACAAGGGGTGATTGCCGAGGAGAGTACTAGGGATGATGCCCAGTAGTTGGACTTCATTTTCTATTGCTTGGGTCTATGTACCCTTACAAGTTTTCTTTACTTTGTGATTATTTCTTCTCTCTCTTCTTTTTTTTTTGTATGGGGGATGATCCCTCCTTAAGGGCATTTTTGTAAAGGATTGCTATGAATGCGAATGATATCTTTCTGTTGTGTAAAAAATTCCTTCATTGTTTAGTGCATGTTTATTCTCCGCACTCAACTAAGCAAGTAGTTCATTTTGGCTCTTTTTCCCTTTGGCTGAAGTGTTTCACCATGGTTTTTTATGGTTGAGGTTGTTAATCACGAGTTACTAAGTACGAGTAGCATTGAAGTCCTATGGGCTCCTCCCATGCTAGAAGGGGCATATTGGGCATCTTACCTACACGAGGTTGTATGTCCTGGGCCGAGGTCTGTTGGATGTATAACCTAGTAAATGATTGTATGCTCCAAATTGAGGCCTTCGAGATGTAAAACCTTCACAAGGTTATTTAGCCAAGGGATTCTGACAATTGAGGAGGCAAGAGTGTGTACACACTAGAATCACTTAAGTAAACAAAAAGAAACTTGCAATTTTCCATTAACTCATTTCCATGTACAACTTGGTTCTTGGTAGTACATACGGAGGTTCTCCGAGTTATAGGTACGAGGTATTGGTCTTCCACTTAAATATTATAGACGAAAGGTACTAGGTCCCACCACTTGCTTGATTCTATTGGGCCCTTCCTAATTTGGGCCAAGTTTTTCGATGCCAGGCTTAGGGACAATGACTTTCCTGAGGACAGGGTCTCCTTCTTTGAAATGACACTCCCTGACCTAAGAATTGTAGTATCTTGCTATCCTTTGTTGTTAGGCGATGACCCTAATTTGAGCTTGTTCTCGAACACCTTCTAGTAGGCCTAGGATATTTCTTAACCCTTCATCGTTGTTGGCTACATTGTATGCTTCTATTCAAAGCGTCGGCTAGCTGGTCTCTGTTGGAATCATAGCTTTCGTTTTGTATGTTAGGTTGAAGGGAGTTTCTCCAATGGCCGTTTGAGGTGTTCTTCGGTACACCAATAGTACACTAGATAGTTATTTTGCCCAAAGACCTTTGGCTTTGTCTAGTCTAGTTTTCAAGTCATCTAAGATGGTTCTATTGGTGACCTCAGCCAATCAATTGGTTTGAGGACAACAAACCAAGGGGTATTGCTGCCTTATTCCCAGACTTCTACACCACTCTCTAAACTTAGAATCATTGAATTGGTGACCATTGTGAGTGACAAGAATGTGTAGAATGCCGAAACGACATACGATATTCTTCTAGAAGAAGCTTTGGATTGTTCGTGTTGTGATGGTTGCCAAGGCTTCGACTTCTACCCATTTTGTAAAGTAGTCAATTGCTACAATCAGGTGACTTCTATTCACTATGGATGGAGGGAAGGGTCCAACGAATATCCACCCCCCACTTTGCAAAAGGCCAAGGACTGTTGAGGGCCAAAAGGGTCGTTACTGGCCGATGGAGAATATTGGAGTGTCGTTGGCATCGATCACATTTCTGTACCAATTCAATGGCGTCTTTCTGGATGGACGGCTAGAAGTACCCTTGTCTTAATGCTTTTTGTGCCAAGGCCCTTCCTCCAAGGTGATTGCTGCAGATGCCTTTGTGAATTTCTCTTAATACATATCCCCCTTCATCACGACAAATGCATCTGAGATAGGGCAAGGTGAAGGATCTTTTGTACAACTTGCCCTCCAATATTACATACCATATCGACTACCATTTGACCCTCCTTGCTTCGTTATTGTCTTATGGTAGCTATTTGTGTTGCAAATAAATGTGTATAGGGTCCATCCAGCAAGGTTCAGCTTCAACGGAACACACATGCTTCTCCTCTATACTAGCTCATGCCAAATTTTCTATATGTACTGGGTGGCCAAGGGCTGACCCCGAGGAGCTAGCCAACATGGAAAGGGCATCGGCTTGGGAGTTCTCGGCTGAGGGTACCTAATGCAGAATGAAGTGTTGGAACTGCCTGACTAGGTCCTGCAATTTACTCAGGTACTTGGTCATGTTGGGTTCTATGGCCTTGTACTCTCTGTTTACTTGATTTACAATTAGATTTGAGTTGCTGAAAACTTCAATGTGCTCAGCTCTGAGGTCTCTAGCCAGCTAGAGATTGGGAAGTAAGGCTTTGTACTCAGCTTCATTACTTGAGGCGAGAAAACCAAACCGAAGTGCATACTCCAATTTGTTGTTATCTAGAGTTAAGAGGATGAGGCCAGTTCTACTCCCCCTGGTGTTAGAGGATCCGTCAACATACAAAGTCCAAGGGGGTCGTGCCTCTTGGTTAGAAATATGGCTTTAGTCGAAGGTACACTCGACTAGGAAGTCTGCTAGTGCTTATGTCTTTATTGTAGGTTTCAACTGGTAGTGCATATCAAATTTTGATAGTTCTATGGCCCATTTAGCCAGTTGATCCGAGGTCTCTAGCTTTGACAGTACTTTCTTAAGGGGTTGGTCAGTTGATATTGTGATGGTGTGGGCTTGAAAACAAGGTCTCAACTTCCTGGTAGAAATCACTAATGCAAAGTTTGTCTTTTCCACATCTAGGTATCTGGTCTCGACATCGTGCAGGACCTTACTGACATAGTATACCGGTTTTTGCAATCCTCCGTTCTCTCAGACCAGCACCAAACTAACCGCCTCATCCCCGACTAAAAGATATAGGAGTAAGGTTTCCCCTGGAATAGGCTGCGTGAGTAGTGGTGGTGAGGCGAGGTACACTTTTAATTCTTCAAAGGCTTTTTGACAATCCTCCATCTATTGAA
Source organism: Nelumbo nucifera (assembly GCF_055504915.1). Classification (NCBI taxonomy): domain Eukaryota; kingdom Viridiplantae; phylum Streptophyta; class Magnoliopsida; order Proteales; family Nelumbonaceae; genus Nelumbo; species Nelumbo nucifera. The sequence goes on from NC_142649.1 coordinate 21,719,783, forward strand.
AGTCTTTTAGCTTCTTGATGACCCGGAAGAAAGGTATACACCTTTGGACGATTTGGACATGAATCAGCTGAGAGATGCAACTCAGCCGATGAGCTCCTAGGTCTCTTTGATTGACCAAGGGGGCTACATGTCTAGTATGGAATGTATTTTCTCAGGGATGGCTTCTATGCCTCATTGGGTGACCACAAAGCCAAGAAATTTCCCTAAGGTGACCCTGAAGGTTCACTCCAAACGTCTCATCCAGGTTGGCAATGTGTTGGATCGCCTTGAGGCTCTTCACAACATTGTTATCAACTTAGGCTTCAACGTTCTGCCCAATCTGTTCTTTAATTTGTTCACAAGCCTTTGGTATGTTGCCCTAGCATTCTTTAATCCAAAAGGCATCACTCTATAATAGTAAGTAACATGCTCAGTAATGAATGACGTATTCTCCTCATTGCCTGGGTGCATTCGTATTTGATTATAGCCTAAAAAGGCATCCATAAAACTCAACAACTTGTATCCTGTCGTGGCGTTAATCAAATGATCTATTCTTGGTAAAGGAAAGTTATCTTTGGGAGATGTCTTGTTGAGATCTGTGAAGTCAATACATATTCGCCATTTCCCATTAGATTTTTTAACCATGATTATGTTAGATTGCCATTTAGGATAGTGTACATCTTTGATGAAATCAGCATTAAGTAACTTGTCCACCTCCTCTCCAATAACTTTCCAATGTCCTAGTACAAAGTTCCTCTTCTTTTGCCAAACTGGCCTATAGCTTGGGTCCACGCTTAGTTTATGAGTCATGACCGAAGGGTCAATTCCTGATATTTTAGTGACAGGCCAAGCAAATATGTTAGCATTGGCCTTGAGGAAACTTACTACTTTAGAAAACGCATCATGAGGGAAGAGTGACCTGACTTGCATTGTCTTTTGGGCTTGGCTTCATCCAGGAGAACCGAGTCCTCAACTAGGTGACGTCGGCTGACAGGTTCATCCCTGAGGTCGAGCCCTTCTACTGGTAGGGTTTCTTTATTTATGCCTTTTAGTGTTGCAACGTTGCATTGTATGGTAGTTTATTGATTCCCCTTAACCACTCCTATGCCATGCTCTGTGGGGAACTTCATGGTGAAATGATAAGAGGAGATGATGGCCTTGAGAGCGTGAAGGGTTAGCCAGCCGATGATGGCGTTGTAAGGTGAACCGGTCTTTACAACCAAGAAATCTATCATTCGAGTGACACGTCGAGGTTCAGTTCCTACCTTGACTAGTAGAGTTATTCTTCCTTCTGGTCTAACAACTGTTTTGGATAACCCAACTAAAGGCATGTCAATGGTAAGCAGTCAGTTTGGTGTCAATTGCATTTTCTTGAATGCCCCATAGAACAAGATGTCAATCAAGGAATTGTTGTTTATGAGGAATCTTCTTACTTCACAGTTGGCAATGATCATTAACACCACCAACGCGTCATCATGGGGTACAACTACCCCCCTCAAATTGTCGTCAAAAAAGGAGATGAGGTCCTCTGGCCTTAATCTCTTTGGCGCCTGGTGCTGGACATTGTACTACTTGGCGTATTCCTTTCGAGGTGATGCAGTCATGCCCCCCATAGTCGAGCCTCCAATAATGACTTCAATAATCCCGATGAGAGGATGGTTGGGCCTGGGATCGGCTAGCGTTGGTGCAGATGAGGACGTTAGGTTTTTACCCCCAACATAATCTTTTAGGTGTCCCTACCTAATGAGGGACTTGATTTCATCTTTGAGATCATAAAAATCTTTAGTATAGTGGTTTGTGCTACTGTGAACTTACAATACTTTTTAGGATTTTCCCTTCTGGGATTCGTCTTGAATTTGGTGGGCCACTTAATGTACTCCTGCTTCCCTACTTGCATGAGAATATGAGTTCGGGAAGCGTTCAAGATAGTGTATTTGTCGAAGGATGGGGCTGGTGGCTTCTTCTCCTTATTCTTATTGCTTGGGCCATCGACTAGTCCGTCTCTGTCCTTCATCTTCTTCTCACTAGGACCCATTTCTAGGTTCTTAAGGTGTTTGTTGGCCTCAGCCTCCTTATTTGCTATGTACTTCAGGAACTCCGCCTTGTTCTTGGGTGGGGTTTTGGAGATGGACCAATTGAGGGGCCTTGGGTGAAGGCCACTAATGGTGGCAGTCGTAGATACCGAGGGGTCTAGGTCCTTAACTTCGAGTTCTTCCTGATTGAATCTATTCATATAATCTCGAAGGCTCTCCCCACATTTTTGCTTAATGGACATCAGGGAAATGACAATCTTCTAGCATCATTAACTGCTTACGAAGTGCCCCATCTAATCCTAGGAGCTTATGGATTGAGGTGGGAGCGTGGAGAACCATTTGTGAGCCGCTTCCTTGAAAGTGAAATGAAAGACCCTACACATCAGTGCGTTGGAGTAGCCGTGGAGGAGCATTAGGGCATGAAAATGCTCTAAATGGTCTTTTGGGTCTATGCTCCCATCATAGATTTCGAGAGTAGGTTCTTTAATGTTTGGTGGGAGGGGCTCTAAGGTGATGGAGTAGACAAAGGCCTTCACCTGAGTCGATGAGGTTGGTTGATTGGTGGATGTATCACCTCGGCCTTCTTTGACCTGCCTAAGCTCATCTTACATGGCGCCTATCTGTGCCTGGAGGTCCCTGATATGTTGGTCAATTTGAGGGAGGGGGACTTCGGCTGGGTCCAGAGGCTTTCTTACGGGAGAGATACGCTTAATTTCCAAAATTCTTCAAGTTGGCCTGATCTTGAGCTCTACGAGTAAGGTGATCGCGGAGGTCGTACATGGGCGGGAAAAAGCACTACATTAACCATCCCCTGATTAGTGAGAGGGATTGTAGTGGACTGAACGCCCACCGTCGTCCTTATTGCGATTCGAGGCAAGGAGGTTGGCGTGACGGTCTTGATGGTTCTGGTATGTCGCGGGCATATGAGTCCTGATGGTTTCCACCTCAGTTGGGAGGAAGCCGAGATGTGTTGGACCGGTGTTTGCTTGCCCGGTGATTACTGCTGCCAGAATTTGACTAACATTAGCAATGCGTGCGCTTAAGCGCTAGCTCACCAATACGTGGGTGGGCCTTGTGCCTTGTTGGTCCTGGCCCTTGACGGGGCGGCCCCCATATGGGAGGCCTCCTGTTGGGTGTTGTAACTCAATCAATTGCTAGGCTAGGCCGTCCAGGTGCTGGAGCACTATGCTAAACTGCTCTTGGGTGACCAAGTTATGAGAATGAGGAACATTGTCTTGGTTTTCAACCATTTTCCTTTCTTTTTCGGAAATATTAGATGATTTATTAATGTTTATTTAAGGGAATGATCTAAGTTGCTTCCCACAGACAACGCCAAATGTTGTTGCCAAATTTGGAGCCGAGGCAGCCAAGTAATTCCTGAGGTCCGAAGGTTAATGTCCAACCTATCAATAGTAAAAAAGATGTCAGAGGCCCTGGGAGTGTTCCCAAGGGTGGGGACTCTGGCGATCAAGTCAACCAAGGGCTTAAGGAGAATAGAGATTACTACAAAAGTGCAAGTGATAGCTGTAATAAGTGTGCATACCTCTGGTTGTAGTGTCCCTTTTATAGTAGGAGTCGCCTGACAAGGGAGTAATGCACGACATGTAATCGTTCCGTTTATCGCGGTCACATAAGGAGATATGAAGGGGTGTTGGCCGGTTACGACCCCATGCTACTGGCCTAGGAGTAAATGCACCTAGGACGTGCACCCACATTAAGTGCTCAACAAACCACTAAGGGTGGGAATTACCTGAGTGCCCATAATGAACAGTCGAAAGTCAGTAATACCCCTACTGATGTCACATGTCACGATCCAACAAGCCAACCAAATATACCCACATTAGTGCGCTTTTCAAATATAATAGAGTAGAACACATCCCTTTCCAAAGAGATAGAGGTGAGCCTCTTTGCCTATTGTACCTTTTAAAGAGTGCAACCATCCTGTTATTGTTGTGTGAAAAGGTTGGTTTGACACTCTTGTTAGGGTTAAAGCCTACTTGACCCAAGAAAAAAGCTAGACTGCTCTTGCATATGAAAGGGTAGTCTAGTTTGTCATTTGATAGCCATATGCAACACATCTGTCTTTCGGTGAACACACCATTCCATAAGAGTTTCCATACAAAAATCTGGCATCTAGGTGGGATTTTTGTTTCCAAAAGCTACCTTGCTAGTGAAGTGAGGAGTGGATGAGGATGGAAGCGAGGAGATGAACTTGTGGTAAGCTGAGGTAATTGAAAATTTACTTGAGGGTGTTGTTTTCCAGATCAAGCGATTCAAACCCAAGTTGTGGTGGAGCTGAATAGGCAAGATGTGTTGGACACTTAGATGTCTTGAAAAAATGGTAGATGGTGGATTGGTTCCAAGTTTGCTCAGTTTGGAGAAGGTCACTTACTTTCAAGTTGCTCAAGCTGGAAATAGTTGCTTCACTTGGTGTGAGAACCCCATTATGGAGGGTATCCACGGGTCATGTAATGTGTGAACTAAGTGATGAAGGGGAATTTGTCCCGATCTCATGACAGGGAGACACGTGGACATGACTTGACATAAGCGACAACTCGACATGGTCAGGTCGGCACGTGGATATGACCCGGCACCAGTGACAACTTTGCATAATCAGTTCGCTACAAAGTGACCTCGGGTACTCTGATACCCCGAACTAAGATCGTCTCGATACCAGGTCGCGACCAGGATAACGGAACCGAGTTCACTACAGATCGAACCCTAACAGATGAACCACTTGGGTCAAGACTACCTCGGCACAAGATTAGACCAAGACCACCTCGGTCCAAGGGCACTTCGGCATTCGTATCAGAATGGACCTAAAGAGCACGAGCTCGGGAAGGTCGCCACCAGTCAGCTCGCCATCAAGCAGCCCGATACCTAACAGGCAGCTCGCCTCCCGTTCAAAACGACCTCCACATGAAAACCCTGAGGATTTCACCACCATGTTCCGCGTCTTACGGGATCGTACCTCGCCAACGGCTATATTAGCTCACCGACTCCCCGGTTCAAACGGAAAGGACAGTCTTACTAGTTGGTGACATTTTGCCCACCTAACACGCAAGTGGATCCCATCACGGCGAGGATCCAGGAACCGCTCCACCAGTCCACAAGGACTCCAGTATATAAAGACTTCACCCCCAGGGGTGGAGGTATGTTCATTTTATTATTGTGTGTAATCTTTGCTCTCTAGCTCTCTAACTCATTGTTATCATCTTCAAGCTTTCTACTACCCCTGTATTCTAACTTAGCCATTGGAGTGTCCCCACTGGGTTAGCCACCCCGGGATCTCTGACTCCTCTCTTGCAGACTACCCAGTTCATGTCGATCTGGTAGCCAGATCATCTCTAGCAGGGAGCAGCCGGATTACTCCACATCACTAAGGAACCATTTTTTTAGTATCCAAATCATATTATGCTAGCTTGAGTTCTTCTAAAATGTTGTATGCACTTTTTCTACCATCCTAAACTGGAGTGTCCTTTTTATGCTTCAAAACTGATTATTTTAAGAAAGTATTTGGCATTCATGTCCATGGCCTATGGAGTGGTAGGACAAGTGAGAAGTATCCATATTTTCTTGTTGGACATAGTTTTGTTCATAAGACAACTGCACCTGAGACTTAAACCCAAGTAGGGATGGAAAATTTCCCCATTTCCCTGATCTTCATAAGGACCCATCCCGAATGGGGCGGGGATGGGGGGATGATTTCCTCCCGCAAGGATGAGGATGGGGAAATTTTCATCCCTGTTGGTGGGGACGGAGCGGGGATGGGGAGAGCACTCCCCGCCTTGTGGGATCCCTACTAATATATATGTATCTATGCATGCATACATCTATATATGTATATATGTATATATGTATATATGTATACATACATCTATATATTAATATTTTTAAAAATTTGGTTTAATATGTTTGAATTTTTTTAATAGGATTTTAAATTTTAATTATTTATTTTTAAATAAAATAAAAACAAAAAATAAAAATAAAAACAAAAAGATGTTGACATTATAAAAAATCACGGGAAGTGGGGATCCCCATGGGGATAGGGATGGGGACTAGCTCCTCGTCCCCGCCCCACCCCGTTGCCATTCCTAAACCAAGGTTTTAAAATCTGGACCGAACGCGAAACCGTCCTTAGAACCTATTCCCAGGTCGAATGGTCCGACCGTCCAATTTAAATGGATGGCCCATTTTGACTTAAAAAAAAATAAAATAAAAAACAACAAAAAACTATTGTTCGACTCGATGGTTCAACTGCCCAGGTCAGCATGTCATTGACCAAATCCATGATTTTTGGCTAAAACGCAGTTTTAGGGTCTGTTCGTTTCCTCTTAACTCTTATCCCTTAAGAAGAATCTTTTAACTTTAAGAGAAAATTGGTTGTTCGTTTATTCTTATCTCTTATCTCTTAAAGTGCAATCATACAAATTTTTATTTTCCAATGATACCCTCAAAAAGACAAACAAAAACTCTCATATATAGGGTCAAAATGGATATTTGTTAGTTTTCAGAATTTCGAGTAACATTCTCTGCATTAAGAAAGTTCAGACGAAAGAAAAGTTCACCAATACCGATATATCTCTTAATACAATTATTACACTTTTAGATGTCAGATTTCAAAGGAAACGAAAAGGCCATTAGGGTGAAATGAACGAAATACTTGATCGATTCCCAAGTCAACTAGTCCAATCATATGCTCGGTCCGGTTTTCAAAATCATGCCTAAACCCCCATTTTTCTTTAATAGGCAGAGGTTGGTCTAGGAAATTGTGTTTCGTTTTGTGTTTATTGTCGTGCCACCATTAGTTCCTTTTTATTCTCTCAATGAGAATGTGGGTCTTCATGGCATGGTTTGGATTGTGATTGCTGCTAAATAATATTCTATAGCAGTGGTCGTTTAAAACTGCCGCTAGAGAGTATAGCGACTGCGAATTTGGTTTCCCCTCCCCCTCCTCTTTCGTTTTCCCCATTCTCTTCCCGCCCTCTCTCTCTCTCTCTCTCTCACTTTTCTACTGTTCATGACCGATGGAGTTTGTCTCAGATTTCCATCGGACAGCTCCAACCAGCGACTTCAACGTCAGTGGCTGATTCGGTCTCTTCACCGCAGCATTGAACTAACTCTAGAACGCTACTACATTAGAGGTAGTTTCCTTCTTGCCTCTCATTTTGTTTTTAACATTTTAGTTTTGCAAAGTTTTTCCTATTATTTGGATTTTTCTAGTGTTGGCCTCGATCATCGTTTACTCAGTTATAGTTCTTGTTGAAAATCCAAATAACTATAAAAGCTTGATAGCTTCTAGTATTCATTTATAAACGGTGAAGTATTGTAGACGTAACAAAATGCAAAAGTTGATTTATATGATGAAACTTGCCCTTTCTTGAAGATTTAGCTAGGGGTTTTATTGCCTTTGACACTGTTACGGAAGTCCAAGGACAGTTAGGTTTCTTATTCTTCTTCAATAAACCACTGAAGGTAATTGCTACTCCATCCTATTAATTTGTTTGATTCATATGGACTTGCTTGAAAATGCTGCAATTACTTTATTTTCAGTTGGTAGAGAGAAGGGAAATATGCAGAGGGTTGACTAAGCTAGAGAGAAATTCGGGAGGAGGTAACGTTGGAAGACCCAAACTTGTCCTAAACCTTCCCCTTCTGTCTCTCCTTTTTCTGCTGCAATGTTGGGCTCCTTGGGCTAATCTTTGTCTTAACTCCACCAAGTGTTTCTAGAGATAGAGATAATGGTGTCACATCCAGAAGAACAATGTCATTGATATCACCGGCCCAGATGCCAACCTGAATTTTAAGAAACTGCAGGAAAATAAAATTAATTGAATTAAGGCATCAAACTATTGTATGCTAATTCCTCAAATACCAACTCGAAAGAAAACAAAGACAGATTCTTGAATATGTGAGCAATCCCTTCAAAGGATAAGAAACTAGAATATACAGAATAAACAAGAAGAGTATAAGTTCTAAAAATTATTGAGTTGAGAACCAGTAAGTAAAAACTGTTCCATAAATATTTACAAACAAAAATACAATGTAAGGAACAAGATAAATAATAGTAAATATTAAGGAACAAGCCGGAAAAGTTGTAAAGGGAGTTCTTGTGGAATGGGTGGAAGGATGACAAGAAGATCCACCTGGTAGACTGGGCAAAAATCTGCTCTCTAAAGCAATTGGGTGGTATGGGACTATACATAATCAAAGATACAAACATAACTCTCCTGAGAAAATGCCTCTCAAGATCTGATGTTGACAGTGACAACTGGTGGAGACAGATGATTGCAGCCAAGTATGGGCTTATAAATGGGGGGTGATAAGTTTGGAAGGGTATTCAGAAAGCCCAACCTCATTTGTTGATAAATGATAAAAGCTCAACCTCATTTCCTTGAAGGCATCACTCTAAAACTAGGCAATTGAACAAGATTAAGATTTTGACATCATTATTAGTTTGGAGACAGACTCTTAGTAGAATCCTACCCGAGTTTCTTTTAACATTGCCGGCTAACAAGGAGGCCATTGTGGTTGAAATGTTCTCTTTATGTAACTATGACTTGGAGGCAGTGGAAAATCTCTTCCTGCATTGCCCCATGATCAGACAAATCTGGGTTCATTTTCTTAACAATTTACAGTTGAATTGGATCTTCCCTAAGATAACTCATGATTTCCTCAATAATTGGCATATTGAGGGACTGGGCAGTAAAGGTGTGATTATTTGGCACCTGCTGCTAGCCGCTGTCCTATGGTCAATCTGGATGGAGGAACTGCCAGCTGCTGTCCTAAAGTCCATGATCTCAGCCTTATCAAGTAGATATATACATCATCTCTTGCACAAATGCATTACATTGCTGGTGTATTATTGGACCTTGCTATTGATGTAGAGGCATAAGTATCACATCACAATTTGGAGGATCAAAGTAAGGTCCAAAACATTTTGGAACAATTGTTAGGGTTGTACTCTTTTAATTAACTCTACCCACTTAATTTAAGTTGTTCTATGCTGATTAGTATCTGATACGAGGTTATCTGCTTTATAATTAAAACTATTTATATATCCTTAAGTCTTTACTATGCAGGTGATACTATGCATATATGATGCAATTAAATTTAAACAATATAATATTGGTTTCCTAGATTTAAGATCTATTGACATGATTGAGAAGTTGTTTGTGTTAACTAACACTAAATGTATTATACCTTTTAAACTGAGGGGGGGGGGGTCAGGGCCTTTATTTTTTAATAAAAGTCTGTTATGACTTTAATGAGTAGGTGAACTCAACTCTTTTCACATCAGCCTTGCAACTACCAAAAGCTATGTCCATATATTATTACTTTAATACCAAGTTTATGTGAAAACAATTGATTGATGACTACTTTGATATGAGCTGAAAGCAAAGCAACCAAAGCACCGACTTTGCAAGGTCAATAAAACATACCTTAAATGAAAAAATACTAAATGAGTAATTCACTGATGAGCTAGGCTCGAACTCAGCAAGACTTCCACAGTCATCTCCCTGTTTATCATTGTTAATGAGGCTCAAAATACAAGTTAAGCCTGAAAAAAGCCCACATAAAATAACAATGTTTTTCCAGAGCCACTTATACTGCCACTGTCACTAGAACCCTCAAATTCACTGGCAGCATAAATACAATCATCTGATGGATTCCAGGAGTACTGACTTGTGAAGTAGCTTGTATCAAGAGCACTTTCCGAAGCAGGGACAAATGCAGCCTATAATAACCATGGTCATTCAGATGACATGATCAATCTCAGATACATGGTGTCAATGGTTAGAACAGTGCTGTGGTGAGAAATAAGACAAGCTACATGTAATGTCACCTTCTGCCTGGCAAGTGTGTCCTAGTTGATGTCTTTGAAGAACATATGTTGCTTCACCTGGACCATAATCTCCAATGCTATTGCTTAGTGATTCTACCCAAGAAAACAATAGATTCAACATCTAATAGACAAGATTACCTTTGATGCGCCTTAGTTGATGTCTTTGAAGAACACATGTTGCTTCACCTGGACCATAATCTCCAATGCTATTGCTTAATGATTCTACCCAAGAAAACAGTAGATTCAACATCTAATAGATAAGATTACCTCTGATGCGCCTTTAGCTCCAAGTCTCTGTCCAGGATCTTCTGTTAGTAATCTGGAAAATGGAACAGCAATAGCTTAAGGTTACCAAACTAGAAAATTTATTGACAAGCATTTGTACACCTAGATTAGTCATTTCAATGTGTCAAAGCCCCAATTGGAGGCCGGTCAGGTCATTGGGAGAGGTCAGTACACTTGTACTGGCTAACTGAACAAGTAACCAGTAGCTAACATAAAAAATAAAACCAAAATAAAAAAAGGCTGAAGCTTATTACAACCAATTTGGCAGTTCAATGGGCTAGCTAACAAGATAAAACAGTTCAACCAGTTGGCTCAAACTTACTAATTCTTAAGGGAGCCTTATTATTATGTTACTGTTTCTGTTATATATTATGCTTTCTGTATTAAGATAGTAAGAGTAGAATGGTCAGCATAGCTCTTTTTCACCAATAAGAGGCATTAATGTCTTTTCAAATTACGTGAGTTGTGGTCCCTTATACATTAGCAGCCTTATACATTTTTTATAAAATTTTCCTTTTATCCCAAGTGGTGTTCTCTGTTGTTGTTGTTATTATTTATTTATTTGGGTTCTCTTATTACATAAGACCCTAGATACCAATCCTGCTTTAATACTATGAGCAATGTTGGATTGAAGTCTTTGTATGTATGAGTATTTGGCTGATAAGAGTTCTTATTAGCCTATACTTAAGTTTAAGTTGTCCTGTACTGGGCCTTTGTTAATGGGCCTAATCCTGTTTAATGTTTTATGTTGTCTGGGTGTCCCATCACTAATCAGGGGCATTCTAGTAACTTCCTGTATCATTGTACTACATCATAATATAAATAATAGTACTATCGACTGAGCTGTACAGTTCGACATTCCAGCATCTCTTCTTCTTCTTCTTCTTCTCTTTTCTGCTACTTCGGCTACAGTAATTTAGCTTTCATGGTATCAGAGCATTAGCTTCTTCCTGGTTTCAGCCGGCACACACTCTCTTCTCTTGCTGTCTTTTCATCTTCTCTCTTCCTTTTCTGGGTTGCTGCAGTGAAGACTTAGGGGTGTAAGAGAGTAAAGCAAGTTCGAACCTAGGGTTTCTCTTGGTTGTAGGACTCAAGGGAAGTAAGACCCAGAAGTAGATGTCCTACTAGGTTATTTTCAGCAAAAAGTAGCTATTTGGCTACTAAGAGAGGTCTGTGTAGGACAAACGTAGTTGAGGACTAATTTCAGCAGTCCTAGCACTAGCCGAAAGGGGCTTAGCTACTTCTACAGTTGCAGCTTCGGTGCTCCAACAAGGCTCGCACAGACTTAGCTTCTTCTACAGAGCCCACTGTTCACTTGCTACTGTTGCAGCCTCGAACTGTTCACTCGCTACTATACCCGAACTGTTGCAGCATTTGGTTCAGCCCAAGTGAAGTCTATCTAGTGTTCTACCAGCACTGTGAACACTTCTACCAGCATAGCAATGTGGCAAACAGCTCCAAGTTCAGGGTGGTTATCAGTCCGAAACCCCTCACCACTGCTGTGAGATTACCTAGGGAGCTGCCAGCTCCAGATTGTTCAGCACTGTGAACCCTAGTTGAGGACTGATGTCAGCAGTCCTAGTATTGGCCGCAAGGAAGGGCACTCTCTTTACAGTTGCAGTACTCGAAGTTCAAGTGGAGTTTGCATAGCACAATAGTTGAGAACCCTTAGCTTCAGGTCGGTTACCAGCCCAGAACTCCTTGCTTGCTGTTGTAACTAAACTGTTTTAGAACTGTGACAGTCTTGGCAAGTCTGAAACTGTGTTGAGTGCTGCCAGAACTTGTTGTGATCATTTCAGCTAATCAGATTTGCTCCAGAACTGGTTCAGAACCTTCAGAACTGCTTTGGCTAGTCTTAATCAGTGTCACCTACACAGTGGCTGCAGTCAAGATGTCTTCAATACCCAGAGATGTTTCTTCTAGAGATAACAGGCCTGCGGCAAGTGGGAATTTTGTCACCAACAACAATGATGACAACTCACAAAATACACCAACAGTGTCTTCTTCTCCTATGGGACAGGTTGCTGATTCCTTTGGAACTGGTACTTTGGGCTTCACTGCTAGTGAGGTTGAGGTCCTTAGCAGGGAATTAGCCCATCTAAGAAATAATTCTTTTGCTTCTACATCTCTTGCTAGATCAGGTACAGCCTCTGCCTTCAGTGCCACTGGTTCTATTGACTCTACTTCTTGGGTTATTGATTCCGGTGCTACTGACCATATGACACATATGTCTTCCCTATTCTCTTCATATCATTTGTTGTCTGGTCAGGATAAGATGAGAGTTGCTGACGGGTCTTTCTTCACTATCTCTGGAAAGGGAATTGTTGACCTAAGCAAGGACCTCTCTCTTAAATCAGTTTTACATGTTCCCAATCTTACCTCAAATCTTTTGTCTGTTTCAAAACTTACCAAAAATTTGAACTGTAGTATAACCTTTTTTCCTACTCATTGTGTCTTCTAGGACAGAGTGACAAGGAGAACGATTGGGTGCGGTCATGAGTATGGAGGCCTCTACTACCTTGATGCAGACATCGGCTCAGCCCTACAAGCATCTGCTGCTAGTAATTCGGAAAGTGTGGAGTCAATAGCTAAGCTGCATCTTTGGCATGCTAGGCTAGGTCATGTGTCTTTCTCCTCATTAGAAATGTTGTTTCCTGAATTGTTTAAGGGCATTCCAAGTTAGAGTCTAACCTGTGAAGTATGTCAAATGTCAAAACAATGTAGAACTATGTATCCAATTTCCAGCAATGAAATTTGTGCTCCTTTTGATTTGGTTCATTCTGATGTCTGGGGCCCTTCACCCATTGTTTCCTTTGATGGCTTCCGGTACTTTATCTGTTTTATTAACCACTACTCTCGTTGTACATGGATCTACCTGTTAAAAGGACGGGATGAAGTACCACGGATAACCATGGCATTTTGCAAGATGATTGAAACACAGTTTAATAAGAAGATTAAGCAATTCAGGTCAGACAATGCTGCTGAATACTTTGAAAAATCCTTGAACTTATTCATGGAAGATGCTGGCATACTACATCAGTCATCCTGTGCTTATACTCCTCAGCAGAATGGGGTTGCTGAGCGCAAGAATAGACATCTATTGGAATCAGCTCGAGCCTTACTATTCCAGCACAAAGTCCCCAAGCAATACTAGTCTCAAGCTGTACTTTCTGCATCATATCTGATAAACCGGATGCCATCTAAGGTGTTGGGTATGAAAACCCCTTTCTCTGTTTTGTGTCCCACTCTTCTAGACTTTCCCCTTCCTCCTCGGGTCTTTGGCTGTATATGTTTCATACATGTGAAGGATCCAAAGAAGACCAAGCTGGATCCTAAGGCTACAAAGGGAATATTCTTGGGGTACTCTTCTACACAAAAGGGTTACAAGTGTTATGACCCTGTCTCCAAGAGAAAGTATGTCACCAGAGATGTGGTCTTCTTTGAGTCTCAACCCTATTTTCAGTCTTCTCAGAATCCTCTTCAGGGGGAGACTAGTGGGATGGAAGAGGATTCTCATTCTCCCTCCTTTTTTGTTCCCCTATCTGCCTCGGGTCTTCCATCCTCTCCTCCTACTCCTTGTTGTGACATTCCGGGTCAACCCAGTGAGGCTCCCACTATGCCGGTTACCTCTCTTGATGCGGCAGATGTTCCTGAAAGCTCCAGTAGGCAACAAAAGGAGATACTTACATACAACAAAAGAAAAAGGGGCCCTCAACCTCATGATAGCAACCAGTTGGACTCGGATCACTCTGTCTCTACAATCCAAGGTAATTCCAACTCTCATACTTCTGATTTGGATCTTCCTATTGCTCTCCGTAAGCCTATCCGCTCTTGCACCACCCGATACCCCATTGCTGATTTTGTTTCTTACTCACATTTATCTTCTGCCTATCACTCCTTTGTGTCTGCTCTTTCCTCTATGCGTGTTCCTTCTAGGTACTCAGAGGCTGTGTCTGATCCAAGGTGGAAATAAGCTATGAATGAAGAGATGAAAGCCCTAATGAAAGCAAGAACTTGGGAATTAGTGGATCTGCCAGCGGGGAAGACCACTGTTGGGTGCAAGTGGGTGTTTACTGTAAAGCACAGGGAGGACAGGTCCATTGAAAGGTACAAGGCCAGGCTTGTGGCAAAGGGGTTTACTTAGAAAGAAGGGATTGACTACAAAGAAACCTTTGCCCCAGTAGCAAAGCTCAACACAATTCGGGTTCTATTGTCATTAGCAGCAAATTTTTCATGGGAACTTCATCAGCTGGATGTGAAGAATGCCTTCTTAAATGGTGACCTTCATGAAGAGGTATTTATGGAACCTCCACCAGGCTATGACTTTAGTAGAAAGGTGTGCAAACTAAGGAAAGCATTATATGGGTTGAAACAATCTCCCCGTTCATGGTTTGAGAGGCTCTGTGGGGCCATGAAGAAAGTGGGGTACACTCAGAGTGGTGCAGACCATACCTTGTTCATAAGGAGATAGGATAGTACACTTACTGCACTCATTGTTTATGTGGATGATATGGTAATTACTGGGAATGACTTGGAAGAGATAAAAAGACTGAAGGAGTTTCTAGCTTCTGATTTTGAGATCAAAGACTTGGGTCATTTGAGATATTTTCTTGGGATTGAAGTTGCCAGGTCAAGAGAGGGAATCTACATATGTCAGCAGAAGTATGTTCTTGACCTCCTAGAGGAAACAGACATGATGGGGTGCAGGCCAGCAGATACTTCAATGGAACAAAATCATGGCCTGCAGGAATCAGTAGGGGAGGACTACTGTGATAGAGAGAGATACCAAAAATTGGTAGGGAAGCTGATATACTTATCCCTCACTCGGCTAGATATTGCTTATGCTGTGCATGTTGTCAGTCAATTTATGCACTCTCCAAAGATCCCTCATATGAAAGCAGTTGAAAGGATTCTCAGGTACTTGAAGACTTGCCCAGGGAAGGGAATTCTCTTCAGGAAAAACAATAGAATTGAAATTGAAGCCTACACTGATGCAGATTGGGCTGGGTCTGTTGGAGACAGGAAGTCAACCTCGGGTTACTGTACATTTGTGGGAGGAAACCTGGTCACATGGCGCAGTAAGAAGCAGAATGTAGTGGGTAGATCAAGTGCAGAAGCAGAGTATCGAGCTATGGCCCACGGGGTTGTTGAACTCTTATGGCTCAGAACTCTTCTTAATGAACTTGGCATTAAGGCTGAAGGTCCTCTCAGGCTGTATTGTGATAATAAAGCTGCCACCAACATTGCCAACAATTTCGTGCAGCATGACAGGACAAAACATATTGAGATTGATCGGCACTTTGTTAGAGAAAGAATTGTCTCGAGTGAACTTTGTGTGCCTTATACTCCATCTGAGATGCAAATTGCAGATGTACTGACTAAAGGGTTGGCAGTAGCAAAGTTTAGGGACATGCTTGGCAAGCTAAACATGATTGATATCCATGCTTAGCTTGAGGGGGAGTGTTGGATTGAAGTCTTTGTATGTATGTGTATTCGGCTGATAAGAGTTCTTATTAGCCTATACTTAAGTTTAAGTTGTCCTGTATTGGGCCTTTGTTAATGGGCCTAATCCTGTTTAATGTTTTAAGTTGTCTGGGTGTCGCATCACTAATCAGGGGCATTCTAGTAACTTCCTGTATCATTGTACTACATCATAATATAAATAATAGTACTGTCGACTGAACTGTACAGTTTGACATTCCAACATCTCTTCTTCTTCTTCTTCTTCTCTTTTCTGCTACTTTGGCTACAGTAATTTAGCTTTCAAGCAACATCCTCCTCAATTTCTCCATTGCTATAACTTGTCAAACAAAGGTAATGAAAGAGGTCACATTGAGATATATCTTGGTCTCAATCCTAAGGTACCTTGATTTTAACTCCTATTATTATTAAGTTTACATTGCATATATCTGGCTTAATCCTACTTATTTTGAGGATCTTGTTTTGAAGGTATTCATCCAAAAATCTAATTTTGCATTTAATCCTTCTTTACTTTTATCAATTAATACTATGTTATCAGCAAACAACATGCACCAAGAACCTTCTCTTTTAGAGGTCAATGCAATCACATTTTGTAAAATGCAGTGGAAACCCTTTTTCTTTGAATATAAAAGAAAAATCCAAGCATTGACATCTTGGCTATGACTTGGGATGTGCAAGTATAAATACTAAACTAGTGTCATTGGTTTTTGTATATATAGTTATAAATATATTGAATTTATACCAAGAATCATATACTGATCTGATTTATCAAAAGTACTAATGCAAACCTGGATGCATGGGGAGAAAGGATGGGAGAATCCAAAATTCTGGAGGCATCGAGTTGCTGCCTTCCCATTCATATACTCCAAGTATCTTCATCAAAGCCTTCTAATTAATGGAATATAAGCCTTCTAATTAATAATTAAGGTACTTTTTCCAGTATTATATTGTCACAAAATTTTGAGCCAATTATGTCACTAAGGATGCATTTGGCATTCCTTATTTTAAGGACTTATCTCCCTTTTGCTGTTAAGAACTCAGTGTTCATGGGGGCATTTAAACTGCAAAAAAAAGGAGATAAGTCCTTAAAATAAGGAATGCCAAATGCAGCCTAAAACAATTAGTTTTCAGCTGTTTTAGTAACATACTAACCTCTAACAATTTAGATATTAAAGAGTATCTAAATGGTATACCATACCCTTCTTAAAGAAAAGATTTTCATACCCCAAGTTTTGAGTTTTCTAGTTTGGCTAGGACTTTGTTAATTTTGTTAGAGAACTTAGAGTCTAGGCTTGGCTATAAGGAGCTTCCATACTGTCTTGAAGTTTTCACATAAATTGTGTAATGCCCTTTTATTAATCTTAGCAGTATACTTCTTGGTTAGTATAGCTATATATGATTCTCCTAGGTGTTCAACACAGCAGGTTTTTGAAATATACTGGGTTGGGGGAGTTTGAGAGGCAAGAAATAGAAATTTGAAATCCTGAAATATCTGTACCATTTAAATATAGGTCTATTATTCCTTATTTTCATCAGCTATTGTCATAATGAAAATAAAATTAATATTGAGATGGTAGATTGCTTGAACAGTTGAGGATAATTTGAACTTTGAGGATTTCTTATTGAGAAAAGATTGAAGTATGCCAGCTTTCAAATTATCTAGAAAAAGAAGAGAAAAGAGAAAAACAACAGAGAACATGATCGACTTTATTCAGATTATAGCTGTTGTAGCTTATTTCTACCTTTTTTTTTTTCATTATCTTTCACAATATACAGATATCTTCAGCTTCTGCTAGAGAAAAAGAACTACAATCTCAAGTGATTAGTCTCCAGCAAAGGTATGAGATGTGGTATATGGTTTTTTATTGTAGCATGCTTTTGTTGATATTCCATGTTCAACTGAAAGTTGTTTTTAATTTCAGCATTGGAAATCTTGTTGAAGAGTTGCAGAGACAGAAAATAATCAATTCTCAGGTATGCATCTCCTCTCTTGAAGTGATTGCCAAATCATGTTGGAGAAACATAAATGTTATTGCTAGAATGTCAACTCTTTGGTTTGAACTGTAAAGCTACCTTGATCCAACCCTATCAAATCAGGACTGGGTTACATGAGTATAACCTGCATTGGTTTTGGGTTTAGCTAGTTCCAACCCATTGGGTTATTGTAGCCACGTACATAAGGTCATGTGGTTGGTGACATAGTGACATTGGAAATCTTTAAATATAAACCAATAACCTTCACTAAGAACAAGGTACCGTTCACGAGGTAGAGCAGATTGGTATTGGTATGGGGTTGGGGTGGGTTCAGTAATTCCATCACATTAAGTTGAGGCGATACAAGTTCAATAGCAGGTGCCTTTGGAGCTGGGTTGGGTTGTGTCAAACCCATACTAAACCCAACTAGTTGACATTCCTACTTATTGCCCCATGTGTTTTCCAAGATTTCTGGTGCATGATGTGCAGGTTAATTTGTCAGGCATCAATCTTTTAGTTTAAGGGGGATGAATGATGTGCTCCATTTACCCTAAATTGGTGGTTGTGCCTTTAGCTGCTAGGTGTTGAAAGCTTATAATTAGGGCTCAAGTAAGTTTGCATGTGAACAAAGGATCCTTGCATCCAAGATCAAAGCCATTAGGTTCTGTTTAGATTAGTGCTGAATGCAAGGGAAGGAAAAGGAATCAAATACTTTTTTGCCTCAATCATGTGCAATTCAAGTTTTGCTTCCATTCTGAAATTCAAAATCTGCGCAATTTTCATATTGATGTTACAGTGCAAGTTTCCATATTTTCTGACTTACAGAAATACTGAAACCTTAAGAATTGGGTACCAAGTTCCTTGCACTCATCCAGGAACTTCAAATGTGAAAAGTTCATTCCACCTGGCAGTACCCTCATCCAGGTTATTGTTCTTGAAAATCAAAAGGCTTAACGCACCTAGTCCTTGCACTCTGAAGGAAAGGCCTTTGTTGATCTGTTGCCTTGCTATCAACTATAAGGCGTAAGACACAGAAGAAGTTATGACTATTCATCATCAAGGATGGGTAGGCCCTGAACAAAGTAGGATCCAATTACACTTCTGCTTAAAGAATTGCAATGATACAAGGGGAAAAATAACAAACTTCAGTTAGATGCACAACCCTAGACTCTAATACCTGCCCTGGTCTGGTGTTGTCTCATCCAGTGAGGGATCAAAGCCCTAGAGAATGTATCTTGAGGAACACATTTCCCTTATCAGTTGGCTGAAGCATGTGGAAAGAGAGGAGCATTGCATTTTTTTTTTATAGAAAAGCTATCCTATAAATGTTGTGAAAGAAATATTTTTGTTGAGTTTCAAATATTGAAGAGTTTTCATGAGTTACAAATATTTTTTCTTTATTTCAAACTATGTTTAAGCATACATTTTTCTGTGTCATTCACCAGTTGAGATTTCATTCTTACCCCAAGTTTATTTATGATTGTTTTCATCCTTTGTGCATGTATTCATTTTCGTTGAATTTTGGGAGAATTTTTTGTCAATCAAGTGTTTTGAGTTTTGAGAATGGACAATGAAATTTGTGTTAAAGAATGTCTCAATTTGAAACTAAGATGTATTAATTTGTGATTCAAGTGTATTGATTTTTTTTTGGTCGAAAAATATTTTGAATGGAGAATAGACTTTTAAATTGCATTTGTATTGATTTTTGTATTTCATTTTAATTTAGATGAATGTAGACAAAACAAGTTATTTGAAACAAATCAGGAATAATTTACAAAGAAATTATAGAGTATATGAACAAAAAAAGATTTACCAGCAGTTGCAACTGCCGCTAAAAAAAGCGTGCCAAACTTATAGTGGCAGTCGCGACTGCCACTAAAGATAGTTTCAGCGACAATTTTTGCATTTGTACCAACAGCCGTGAAAACTGCCGCTAGAACTTATAGTTACAGTTCTTTTAGTGGCAATTAGCCGATTGCTGGTAAAGTTTCTAGCAGCAGTTTTAGGGACCTTTAGCGGCAGTTGAAGTCATTTTTCATGTAGTGGCATAATTTATTTTTTGTCCCAATAAGTCTTCAATTTTTGCAAGATGTGGGGCAAGGTTCAAACTTGAGAGGGATCAGCTTTGCAGAATAACATAATATCATCTGCGAACATTAGATGAGTGGTTTCTAGGCCATTTTGGTTCAATTTGACTCCTTGAAGATTCCTTTCCATGGATGTTGCTCCAAGTAGTTGTGTGAGGGTCTCCATGCCTATGATGAAGACGTGAGGAGAGAGAAGATCACCTTGTTGCAAACCTCTATTTAGATGAAAGTGGTGATGTGCTTCACCTCTTAACATTATTGAATAAGGGAAGAGATGCACTGATAAATTAAACTGCACCATTTTGGAGGAAATTTCTTTTTTTTTTTAACTCCACATAAGAAAAGCTAGCCCATTCAATCAAAAGCCTTGGACATATCCAGTTTGCTGCAATGTGGTTTTATGAGTGATTTCCTTGGCCAATAGAATATTATCTGAGATTTGTATATTCTTTAGGAAGCGGGCCGATTGGAATGGAGAGATGATTTCTTGCAATCTCTGGACCATCCATTTAGAAATAATCTTGTATAGCATATTGCAAAGGCTAATAGGCTTGTAACCAGAGGTGTCCACTAGGAAATTGTTCTTGGGGATGAATACCAAGTTGGTATTATTGATTTCTTTGGCGAGTTGTTCTGTAACAAAGAATGCATTGACCATGTCTAATATCTCTGGGCCAAGCATGTTCCAATGATGCTGATAAAAGAAGGCAGTGAACTCATATGGTCCTAGAGCTTTGTGAGGGTTCTTGAGTTTGACGATATTGTGTAGCTCCTTAGTATTTGGAGGTGTCATCAGTAGTTCAATGTGATGTTGTTGGAGCTCCGAAAAGGTGACATTTTGGAGAGTTTGGATCAAATGATTCTATCACTCCCCCTTTGCCAGATTGTTTGTGAGATTGGTGTGAAGCATGCTTTGTAAGGAGTAAATCCGGATTCTTGACATGTAGAGTTTAGGGCTGTTCATAACAAGACCCAAACAGACCAAACCGGTCCGATTCAACCCGAATTAGTTGTTTTTTCTTAAGTATCGGTCGGTTTTGGGTTACAAAAAAATATAAACCGATAGTTCGGTACCTGAACCGGCTTAGATATATATTATATATATATATAATATAATATAATATTATATATATATATATATCTGATATATTTCAGTTTTACTATATATATTTCAGATATATATTTGTGGAAATATATATTTCAGCTTTATTTCAGAAATATATATTATATATAAAATTTCTGATATATAAAATATTAGTTTTAATCCATCAAATCATTTTTAATTTTCAGGCATCTAGCCTTTGCTTTGTTAGACTTGAATCCTTTACCGTTCACACCGAGAGAATCATTCACAAAACCGACCCAAACTGATTCAAATCGACCAGGTCGGTTTTACTTAGTACTGGGTTGGTTTCAGTTTCATTTCTAGGTAAACCGACTAGGTCGGGTCGGTTGGAAAAATGCCAATAAACCGACCCAACCCGACCCGTGAACAACCCTAGTAGAGTTGGTTGGAAGAGAGAAAGAGACAGAGATCTATTTGTTTGTAATTATGATTTGTACTTCTATCCAGTGTCTTCAACCTATTGTTGACATGGCTTGTTGAATCATTCAAACAGTCACCCGCCCATGATTTCAGGTTCAGTTATACTATAATCCAAGAATTGGTCAAAAACCATTGATGTGGTAAAAAATCTACCCAACTCAGGCGGTTACTTGTTCAACCCGACGACTAGGTCATAAGTCACAGACTAAATGTGTATGTAAATTTCTGGAGGCCATAACTTTGTGCTTCGATGTTGGATTGATGTGATTTTTTTTTTTAAATTTTGGATAACTTTTTGATATCTATGCATCTCACCCCATTATTTACACTAAAGCCTCCTTTTTGGTCTCAAATCACAAACTTTAGCATTTTTTACAAATAAAAAAAATTAAATTAAATAAATCAAATATAAAATAATGTATACATTACATGCACAATATAATTATACATTATTTATAGATAAAATGTGTTTATACCTATGTGTGTGTGTTGTATTTTCTGATGTTACTCGGTCTAACTCGTGACCTAGAGGCAAAAACAGTTCGACCTCTGGGTCTGTTTTTAAAACACTTTTCCTACCTGATGTAAAATTTGTACTATTTGCAATTCAAGTTTTGCATCCAAAAAACAAGCTCAGATCTGCTACCCACACCTAGAAATGACAATGGGGCAGGGTAAGGCCAGTTTTTTGTATACCCATTCCCAACCCTGAACACACATACCGCACCCCATCCTTGCCCCGTACCTCAATAGGAAATCCTAACTCTGAATTTGTCGCGCCCTACCCCAAGCATTCCTACTTACAAGTTACAACGCTATTTTTTGAGTTAAAACATATTATAGCATGTTATATAATATGTGTATAAAATTTATTTTACACAGTACATAATATAAATATTTATATGTAGTATGTATTATAGGTGATATATTATAATATTTCTATAAAAAATATAAAACATAATATAAAATAGTATATTATACATATTCTCTATTGGGGCGTGCTTGTAGCCAGGCTTAGGTGATCGGGCCCAGATTTCTTACTCACTTTTCCTACCCATCTCTACTCGCAGTTAATTGGAGTCGCACATCTCTCAATTCATAATAGATATGTGTGGTTCCAATTCACAGCGAGTAGAGAATGGGTACGAAAAGTGAGTAGGAAATCCCGAGTGGATCAAATACTTCCCTTGCTCCATCCCCGGTCACCAAAGTTTCAAGTTTCTCCAAAGCCCACCTTGAACTGGTCAACAGTAAAAAAAATAACACTTCGATTAAGGCGAGGTGGATCAGATTACCATCCCTACCCACACCTACCCAAAGGACCTTACAGCACATTGGGAATATCTAATGTCATTCATGGGGAGATGTTCCGAATGTAGTGTCTTGTGATAAGTGTGAGTAGCATTTTCCATGGATAATATGCAAAAGCTGGTGCAAAATTTGCACCACCTTCCGCTTACCTAAATTCTCTTTCATATAAAGTGGGGGTTATGTTATACTTGACTCACAAACAAATAACCATCCTCCAACCTCCATTCTTTTTCATATAAACTTGGGACTACTTCATTTTACTTCTTATCAAACATGACAAAGTCAAACTCAAGCAAAAGTAAATAGGAATTTACATTTTTGCACTCTTATGCACTTGTGCATTTATGCTAGTGCAAATGAAATTTGCAAACTAACCGACCTAAGGCAAATAAAATTCATTTGCGGAAGAGCTATGTTTGGTGACGATTCATGCTGGCTCAGCCAAAGTTAAACTAAAGTAAGCCTTTCACCTCTCAAATCCACCATTGTGCAATAGGTGTTAAAAAGCCTTTTCTACTTCTTGCTCTCGTTAAATCTTTCTTGCTACCATGTATCACCATATATAACTATTCAATCAACAAAAAAAAGCCTACACTTATTTTTCTCACTAAATATTGGTTCTATCCATTTTCTCTCATCTTATATTTACAAATAGGGGTGTTTGAATCTGGTTTGGTTCAATTTGAAGATCTCAAACCAAATCAGTAAATTACAGTTTGAGAAATTTTATTATGGTTTGATCCGGTTTTTAATATGGTTTGGGTCATTCTTAAGGCTTAACCCAATTAGAAAGACTAAATAGCATGTATGCCTAAATAAATAACAAATATAATTCAAATATCAAATTGAAATCTTAATAAGTGCCACCTATTAATAATAGGGGTTATATCAGATAAGGGCAACTTTTGGGCCCTAATATCAATAAAAGTAATATATTTAATAAAGTTTCAAAAATAAATTAACTTTTTAAAAATAATATCACAAAAGGGCAAAGTTACTGTTCATCTTCTTCTTGTAGATTATACATCAGAGTTGCCTGCCACTGCCTTTGGCATGTTTCTGACTATTGTCTCCGACAACCGCCTCTGACTGTCGTCTCCGACGATTGAGAAAGCATCGTTGATAGTCGGACACCGGCAAGTGGGTCTCCGACTGTCGCCTGTAGTTGCAGAAACATTTCCTTAAATCATTTTTCAAACTTCATACCCCTTCGCCTCTATATAAAAAAAATCTCACTACTCAAATGGGAGTGAGTGAGAGAAAGAAAATTTTACTCATGACTCTCCCTGAACCATAGACGGCAACCATGTCCAAATCCACTAGTTTCCCCAAATCTAGAAAGCAGGGCTTATGTGGTTTAGGAAAACCATCTGAGAATGACTATGTCGTCGCCGAACTGAGGGAGGCCCATGGGCCATGACCAACGGCTATTGCGGAAGGAAGAGGAACTGAGGAAGAGCAGCTGCCAACAGCGTGCTTTCTGGGTACTTGGCCATTTTGGTTTTGTTGTTGTGGTCGGGAGTGTTGCTGGTTGTTACTGTCAGTGGGGATGTCTTTTTCAAGGGAGCTGGCTGTCTTCACGCCTGGGCCCAGTTGTATTGTGGCAATGCATCATGTCAACGAAAGCGGCTTTGATGTTCCATCGTCTTCCTCATGAGAGAGCAGTAGAGGAAGACGATGAACAGTATCACTGCCCTTTTTTGATATTTTTCTAAAAAAGTTACTTTATTTTAGTTATTTTATAAAAATATTACTTTTTATTGATATTCAGGGCAAAAAGTTGCCCTTATCTGCTAGAAACTCTTAATATTATACAAGTTGCATTGATACTTTCTCAAGCATTAATAGCTCCTTGGGCATCAAATTACAAGTTAAAAATTGAAACAAACAACAATAATATATGTATGAAATGTTAAATGAATACATATATACATGTTCATGGGTCAAGCTCAGGCTTAGCTTTTGCCAAAATTCTAATGGGCCTGGTTTGAAGCTGGAGCTCGAAATATTATAAGGTTGAGCCTAAAGCTCATCTCATGAACAAGTCTAAATGTACATACATATATACATATATACATGTATACATACACATAACATATGTTTCAACATATGTATTATATATATTATATACATTAATAAAGATATTATTAACAATTCAGTTTAATATGGTTTACAGTTTGGTAACATGGTGTTTATATGTCATTATCGTTGTCGTATTGAAGCATAATCAGCAAGTGATGTACAATCAAAATTTCATTGTTTTTTCTTTAGAACTGTTCGTAGGATGGAAAGAGTCCTAGATACAGGAAGGGTTTTGTAAATTCTAAACCCTACCTATTTCCCTAGACTTATTACCAAAAGAAAAACCTCTCTAAACCTTCCAACCCATTCCTTCCCTACTCCCTAAAAGCCGTAGAGGGTTGGTGGGTTTGTCCAAAACCCACATCCAATTTCCATATTATTTTATATTACATATAAACAATGAATAAGCAAAATAACATGAGCAAATATCAAAATTTTTGATTGTTCGATTTTTTGATAATTAATTCAAGATATTATTAAATTCAACACCTAATATATAAGTTCATATGCAACAATATGTGGGTCTCCTCCCATTGCCCCATAGTCTTTGACAACTTCTTTAACATCCATTGGACATTGACCTTTTCAAAACCTCCATATTTTGGATAAATTATACAAGCTAAACCCTTCCGTTAGCTGACACTGAGATTTTTTTTTTTTTATTTCTTTTGAAGGGCTACACAATGGGGGTAGCCCATTCCCCAACCCAAGTGCAGGTGGGATTCGATCCCAAGTCTCCACTATGTACGACCAACATGATACTTTACCAACCAGCTGGTTTGCACCTTACCTGACATTGAGATATTAATAGAAAAAAATTAATGATGCCATGATTTTAAGCATAAAAAACCATTTTTACCCAAGGATATGAACAGTGAAGTGAAATATCCATTGATTGAAAATGTATCAACTATCAACAAAAAAATAAAAAAAGAGGAGATTTCTTTTGAATGAACCCCCTTTCTTCCATCACCCTCCCTTGCTCTCACCACATATCTGACTATTTTGTTCTTTTCGTTGATATTATTATTATGTTTATGTTTAAATGGTTTAAGGCCATGTTTGGGAGTGCTGAAAAATAAGTGCTTATTTGGGCCATTAAGCCCTTATTGGTATTTGGGGAATAAGTGCTTATTTTAAAAATAAGGGCTTATATTTTAAGCCCAAATTCTTAGCTTTTTTTAAGTGCTTATATAATAAGCACTTACTCAATTTTTTCTTCCAAAATTATCCCTAGTTGAATTTTAAAATACCACTTATAATATTATCCCTAGTTGAATTTCATAAAAGTAATTTCGTAAAAGTTATTTTATAAAAGTATTTTTATAAAGTTTTTGTAAAAGTGCTTTTATGAAATCACTTTTACAAATACACTTTTATAAATGTACTTTTATGAAAGCACTTTTAAGGAAGTATTTTTATGAAAGCACTTTTATAAAAGCACTTAAGAAAGCACTTTTATGAAAGTACTTTTATGAAAGCACTTTTATAAAAGCATTTTTATGAAAATACTTTTATGAAAGCACTTTAATAGAAGCACTTAGGAAAATACTTTTATAAAAGTGCTTTCATAAAAGTGCTTTTGTAAAAGTGCTTTCATAAAAGTGCTCTCATAAAAATACTTTTATAAAAGTGCTTTCGTAAAAGTGCTTTCATAAAAGTATAAAAATGCTTTTCTAAAAGTGCTTTCATAAAAGTACTTTCATAACAAGTGTTTTTATAAAAATACTTTCATAAAAGTGTTTTTATAAAAGTAATTTAATAAAAGTTTTTTCAAAGGACTATTTTGAAAATTTAAAAGAAAATGAAGGACAAAATAGTCACAAATGCTTATTTAAGTGCTTATTAGAGAAAAAGACTACCAAATGCTCAATATAAAATAACTGTTTATTTTAAAAAATAAGCACTTAAAAATATTAGGTGTCAAAATAAATGCATATTCAAATAAACACTTTTTTTAAGCACTTATTTTTAACTTAAGTACTACCAAACATGGCCTAAGTAATTTACCCAGATATATGTATGCTAAGCATTTAAAGTAATTTATAAAAGTACTACTTAAATCATAACTTGGGAAAGTGATTTGCTTTTTCATTTTACAATATGCAACATCATAGGGGTTATTATACTAATGATCACAATTATTGGTTGTAGAAATGCTAGCTTAATTTTATATTCGATCGCTTCATGCCAATATCTTGGTTATACATAAATCAGTATAAAAAAGCGTTGCTTTTGATACACAAACTGCAAGAAAGAGGGATTAGAGAACCTGGGGTGGCTAACCTGGCGAGGTTGCTCCGATGCATAAGTTAGTTCTCAGTAGGTAGTTGCGAGCTAGAAATCAATAAAGTAAAGAGCTAGAATGCACTTAACCGCACATACCTTGTGTCACTGAGGTAGATGCCCTTATATAGGTGTTGTTTGGTTTGGGCATAACGCACCGTGTTTGAGGTCTCCAGGAAGACGTGCCTAATCGACTCGATGTCCTTGGAGGTAGCCGTGCACGTAGACCAGTCTTCGCACCTTGTTCGGTTTCCTCTGGAACATCCGATATGGGGGGCAACTTCTGAGAAACCCAAGACTTTCAGGATATGTATGCTGAATTGGGCGGTGAGCATGTCTCGCAGGTCGCCACCTGAACCTCAATCAAGTCGGCAAGCCCTCAAGGGAGGTCACTCCTCATCGAGGTCACTTCGACTGTACTAACGAGGTGCCACAGGTCGACCCCTATACGAGGTGTTGCAAGCCATTCAGAATTGTGGACGAGGTCGTCAACTAGGTTTTCGCTAGGTTGGCGGTGGTGGCAGGTCACCAGGTCGGACTCCATCTCTTTTAGGCATTTTCTTATTTTGTTCACCATTTAATAGCTGAAATTCTAAAGTTGGTATTTATTCTTTTGGAGTTTGTTAGGGAAGACGACCAAATTTAAAGAAATTAATTAAGACTGTTTGGTTTGAAGGAAAAGAAGTGCTAATACAATTTAAGGCCATGTTTGGGAGTGTTTATGTTAAAAATAAGTGTTTATTCAAATTAGCACTTATTTGTATTTGGTATCCAACTTTTTCAAGTAAAATAAGCACTTATTTCATATTGACAGTTTGGTAGTCTTTTTCTCTAATAAGCACTTAAATAAACATTTGTGACTATTTTGTCCTTCATTTTCTTTCAAATTTTACAAAAACACTTTTATAAAAGTACTTATATGAAAATACTTTTGTGAAAGTACTTTTATGAAAGCACTTTAATGAAAGTATTTTTATAAAAGCACTTTCATAAAAATGCTTACAGAATTACTTTTATAAAACTACTTTTACGAAATCACTTTTATAAAATTCAACTAGGGAATTTTATAAGTGGTATTTTAAAATTCAACTAGGGATAATTTTGGAAGAAAAGAATTGAATAAATGCTTATTGTATAAGCAATTAAAAAAGCTTGAAATTTTGGCTTAAAAAATAAGTCATTGTTTTTAAAATAAGCACTTATTTTGGACTTATTTCCCAAACACCAATAAGTGCTTAATGGTGTGGTCCCAGCCCAAATAAGTAGTTATTTTTAAACACTCCCAAACATGACCTAAGAGAAATAAAAGAAGTGCTAACAAGATAAATCAATGTTCAAAGAACTGGACTAGGCATAGAATCGGAGAAGGGAGGGGTTCATGGGTCAGAGGTTTGACCGGTGTCGAACCGTGATGATGTGGCATATACATATATATAGTATGGGTCATATAAATACTATATATAATATATTTTTACAACTTTTAATGTACTTAAATATGGTGGATGGATGATAAGCTTCTTAATTTTAAAAAAGAATGACTAGGGTTCAAGCCTTTTAACTTACATTTCTTTAAAATATGCACATAATAATGTAATATGTATAATAAATAGTCATTAATTAGCATAAGTGAAGAGGTGAATTAGTGGTAATTAAGTAATTTGTGAAAATAAGAGGTATTGGATTTAAATCTTGTTAACAACATTTTAAAATTTCACTTATATATGGACCTGAGTGGTTTCATGAAACCGGAACCGGTTCACCGGTTTTCCAGTTCAACCAGCCAGTTTTCAGTGGGTTTTGAGCAAGTTCGATTATTGGGGTATGATCGAACTGGTTAGAGCCATGGGTCATAGTTCAACCGGACGGTCTGGTCCGGTTTTTTAAACACTAAAATAAATAATTAAAAGGCTCCACACACTTTTACGTGTGAAAACTTCCACATGCCCAAGATGCCACGTGTGTATAGTAAATTCAAACTTAAAAGTGAGATATATAAAAGAATACAGTGAGTGAGTGTAGCATATTATCACTATCACGCTATGGGTGAGGAGGTGATTATCATAAATATGCTGATAATTAATTTCTTGCTAATTTTGAAATATAACAGTTGTGTTTTATAAATGTTCATGTAACACGTGACATGGCTTTGTCCTATTATTAAGGGATATATTTAAACTATATTTGGAAAGTTGCATTCTTTATTTTTAAATACAAACTTTTGAAAAAGATAGTGACTGAAAAAGTATTGATGGAGTGAGTGATTTGGCATAAAAGAGTAGGACGATGAAGTAAGAACCATTTCATTAAAGTGATAAAGGAAAAGAAAAGTGAGGTGAAAGGAGTGACTAAGGGTAAATTGCTAAAACCTCTCCTAAAGTTTATGGTTGTTGCTAACTTCCCTTGAAGTTTGGTAATTGCAATCACCTCCTCTGAATTTTTTGACATAATTGTATGTAGACCCCCTTTGTTAGAATCTTCTAAAAAGATGCATGAAAATGTCTAAAATACCACATAGTTACTTTTGACTAAAATGTTTATTTTCCAAATTTTCTCTTCATATAAATCACTAACCCAAATTCTTACAATCTCCTTGGATCAATCATTTAAAGGCAAATCTGCCACATTAAATTCTCTAATTTTGGACAATTTTGTGCTTCTTTTTAGAAGACTCTAAGAGAAGGGATCAACATGCAAGAGTATAAAAAAGTTCAAGGGAGCCTGATTGCAATTATCAAACTTCAAGAGAAATTTCAGCAATTGTCTGAAACTTCAGGGGAGATTTCAGCAATTTACCCAGGGAGTAATAATAAATTACAAGTCATTGTTTTTTCTCTCTCTTTCTTCTTCTTCTTTTCATTAATGTTACCCTTTATTATTATTACTATTATTTTTCCTCTTGAATGTCTGTTTCTTTCTTAGTAGCATAAAAAACACTTGTATCTTTCTATATAAATACTTTCAAACCTTCATTCATATCAAAAGTGTTCACGAAAAGATGGTACTGGAAAATAACGGAAGAAGAAAAGAAAAGAAAAATAGTACAAAATACAGGCCAAAGATCTGATATGGAGATAAGGAAATGAAAAGAAGTTGAAGTTCTTTTAGATTTTTATTACAAGTAAGTTTGATCTTGTTTTCTCTTATTACTCTTTTCATTTCAATTCTTTTATTTTGTCAAATTTTACAATGCTTATAGCAAACTTAAGTTAATAATTTATGGGTTTCTTTCTATTTTGTTGATTTACCTATTTGAAACAGACTAGATATTCTTTTGATGCAGCAACCTATTAATTTCATATTTCAGATTCATTTTTATATATATAGTACTGGTCTTAGTCGAAAGCTGAGTATCATTCTAAATTATCTCAAGAGAAATCAGAGATTTGTATGGGCAAACAAGGTCCCTGTTACCATTGTGGAACTAAAAGTGAGTTTATTTCTGATCTTTTCCTCATAGATTATTTTGTGATATTCTGTCCTATTATCATTGTGCATATATAGTAGTTTTGTAATGTGTTTTGAATTTGTAGTAAAAATTTTAATTTAATTTTAGGAATTTATGCTTTCATTTTTTTTTACTTATTTAATTTTCATTTTTTTATGTTTCCTGTATACATGTTTGTTTCAATATAAAGTAGAAGAAAAAAATACTAAACTGAAATTTCTAAGCTCAATTTTGTTCCTTTACCATTATATCAAAATACATAAATTAAAAGGGATGAAGAACAAAAATTTCATTATAAAAGGGTTTTAATTAGCTAATTTACTCTACTATTAAATATTATGCTAGCTCTTAATCTTTCATCTTAATAGCTTTCTTTTATATATAAAATTAAACATAATTACAATTTAAGCCATATCCACTGATAACTTAGTTTCTTAATTAATTATCTTAGTTGAAGTTTGATTGTTGAATGCATGGAATTTACCTTAGGGCTATTGAAAAAATATAGAGAAAAGATTAGTAATATTTTTCTTAATTATTTGTCTGTTGTGATTGTTTAATTTCTACCCATTAATTTAATACTAATGGATTTTCATAATTATTCAGACACTCCACTTTGGAGGAATGGACCACCTGAAAAGCCAATATTGTGTAATGCATGTGGCTCAAGATATAGGATAAAAGGCACATTGGAGAATTATTATCCTTTGCATCGCCCATTTTCAATATTTGACTCTACAAATTCCAAGACTTCAGAGAAGAATAAATCTAAGGCAACAAAAGGATTGCATATAAAAGTTAAGAATGACACAACAATGGAGGGTGAAGAAGCATTTACAAGGGACAGTATGTGCTCAACAAAATTTGAAGATGATATAGATGATACAAGCAACAGATCTAGTTCTGAGTCTGCAATATTATGCTCTGAGAGTTGTATCCATCTGGAGAGCATGGACAAGAAAGAAATCTCAGGTTATCCTCATAACTTTTAAGAAAAAAAATTCGTGTTTTCTATAATAATTTTTGTTTTGTATTAATTAAATTTTAGGGTTCGTCTGATTCACAGTCAGAATCAGAATCGGATTATGGAAATTTTTTGGAATTAGAATTGGAATGGTCTATTCCCATAATCTGTTTGGTTCATACAGGAATTAGAATTGGAATCGACAGGAATGAGGTTTCATTCCCGAGGGAGAGGCAGGGAATTACCATTCCCTTAAATGGGAGAATGCCATCGGATTCCGATTCCGCCCAACCAAACAGTTGGAATCAGAATAACCCACTCCGATTCCAATTCTAGACCCCATTCCTACGAACCAAATGGGGCCTTAGAGATATGATATTTAAATACCTGAACATAATTAATCTTTTAAATACAATGTGACATATATTGAATATTGCGTGGATACTTTTAAATTTATTTTAGTAGAAATTTTCCCAAGGTTCAAAATATTGATAAGGGCGATACACATGTAGGGCGTATCAGCCTGTATCAGTATTGTGTTTTTTTTTTTTTTTTTTTTTGGAATCTGGTTCAGAGGGGTCAGTTTAAGGCCGGTCTACCCCCTGAACCACTCACTGACCCGAAACACCCCCTATAGGGGCATATCAGAAAGGCCCCGATACAATACGTATTGGCCGATATGGGCCGATACGTATTGAAATTTTAAAATTTGATTTTTTCCATTTCCCAGATCCCCATGGGACCCACCTCGAATGTATTTGAATATGTCTGAATATATTTAGATTTATTTTGGTAGAATTGTAAATTATAACTATTTTATTTATTTAAAAAAAAGAAATAAAAAATAAAATGAATTTGACATCATAAAAAATGGCGGGGGAGAGGGGGTCCCCACAAGGATGGGGTTCCCCTTGTCTTGAGATTAAATCTGCTTTCATCCTCCCCCATTTCCACTCTCAAATTTTCCTAGAAAAAACATTAAACACAAGTATCATTATGAAAAATAAAAATTGCTTACCAAACTAAAAAACATATTGCCAATATATTAAATTTCCTTTTCTTTCTTATTTATAAATTAAGAGGTAGAAATCTAGTATACTTACATCACTGCTTAGATGAACAAAATTATAGATAAAATAAAATAAATCATTAAGTAAATTATAAAAAAAGTCATCAATATAGTGAATTATAAAATTAGTAAATACAATATGAAAAAGTTAATTATATAATTAGATTAAGTGCCTCTAATTGGAAAAAAAAATCGTGAAACCTAATGTGTTTAAATTCTCTCAAATTAAGGACAGTGAAGCATTGATATATGGTAAAACATTTATCCATGATACATAATAACTTTAGTTGATATAAGGTATAACATCTCTTCCAATTTTTATGTAGAAAAATAGAAAATTTGCCACTAGATTTTATTCTTCAAGTTGAAAATTATCAACTCCCCATATTGTTACTAGTAGACTAAGAGGTAGTAGTTGAAAATAATTAATCAAAGAATAACTTATAAATAGCAATGCAAAAGAAGTTACGTACTCTTTTGCTCTTTGCTTTTTCAAAATTTTATATGTAAGTTTTGAATTTATTTCTTTACATTGTTGCCCACCCACAGAAGAAGGTAGTTTTGTGAAAATAAGGTACCTTCTGAACCAACTAAAAAATCACATTGAGATCCCTATTTCATAACCATCCTTTCATTTAATCTCCTAGTTGGTGACATGTCTAAAGTTTACCTTCCAATTCTATATACCTTGAAATAAATTCCCAGTATTCACTAATAATTTCTTCCTTATAGTATGTAAAATGAGCATATATTCCATGCATTTTCCTGAGTTTTGAACGTTAGAACTTGTTTTATATATACATAATTATTAAAATTTCACTATTATCGAATTTAGCTCAAGGTTTCTAAGCTGTTATTTTAGAACCTCTTAAAAGCCACAGTCATTAGGACCATTATTATATGACCATTACATTTTACAAAGGTGCAGAGAGTCAAATTATATATTCTCTTTAAAGCAATAAGGACCACTATCATGCATATAATGAAATTTAATTAATTTTCTCACTTTACTTTGAGATGCCTTTAATTTACAAGGAGACCAAGATAATAACTATCAATTTTGTTATCATTTACATTTTTTTCTTTAGTAAGTAACTTAAATTTAATATTTTCAAATACTCCTAAAATTTGCAATCAAACAAGAGATCTTAGTTTTATTTCAAGGGATCAAATTCATAGTTTGTCCTATTGTACAAGGTTCAAAAATATCGTTATGCCCGATATGCCAGTAGAGGCGTATCGGTAACTTTTTTTTTTAGTTTTCTTAAATCTGTTTCAGAGGGGCCGGTTTAAGGTTCATTTACCCTCTGAATCGGTCTAAACCCCGATACACCCTATGTAGGAACATATCGGGAAACTCCCAATATAATACATTTTAGCCAATACATATCGATACTTTGAGCCTTGCTATCATATATGGAGATTTATTAAGGTCGAAATTAAGGGATTCCTAAGCTAAGCTGTTATCAGATGCACAAGGGATTCATGAACTTTTGAGCTTTAAGTATTCAACAAGAAAGAAAACCTTGGCATCTAGAGGCATCTTTTTCACATGTCAAAGGTTTGCCAATTTGCTAATTAACAATTTAGCCAGGGGTGGTTATTAAATTGTGGATTTGACTTTTTTTTTTTCCTTTTTGAATAAATAACTAACTATAAGAATAATTACCATTCTTGCCTGCCAATATATGGATTTAATGTGCATAATAATTTTGATAGGAAAGTCCTATGTTGATTGCAACATAACATGTAAACTATATCTAGCAATACTAGATTTATGAACTACCCAGAAATATAAACTCATCTTGACAAGTTTTGTTTTACAACCACCAGATATATTAACTGGCTTAGAATTGAATCTATATATTTTGCATTATTTTGGCACATTATAAATAGGGTAAATTACAAAGACCCCCTTGTACTGTGGGGTCAGTGACAAATACCCCTCTGAATTTTCATTTGTGACAAAGAATCCTGTAAACTTTCATTTGGCAATAAATACCCCTTAGGCTATTCACTTAGATGATAGAATGTGTTAAATTACCAAAATGCCTGTCTAAACTTTCCTGATTTTCTTTTCCTTGCCATTTTCTCTTAAACCCTAATTGACCAAAAAAAACATCTATTTCTCCAAACAAAACCACCTAAAATAACAAGAATCATTTCATTAGCATTGAAAGAAAAGCTTTTTTTTTAGTTATTTCACTGACATGAATGTATCTCTTAATCTTAAAATATAAAAGTTATCCACTCCCTTCTCCAATAAATCAAGAAAAACCAAACTAAATCATAAATTAATTTATATCTATAAAAAAGAAACCTCTACCATTTCATTTGAATATTGAATCTATCCAAAAATCTGCAAGGATCTATTGGTGCAACTAAGAGGACTTCAGTGTTATCTTTAGAAAAGTAATTAAATAATAATTCATTCAAATAAATAAGAAAAGGGTAGTTTTGGGGATTTAAACAAAAAAAAATCTGAATGAGAATCTTTTTTGAAGTTAACGGATGGAACTCTAATGGAGGGAGGTATTTGTTGCAAAGTGAAAGTTCAGTGGGTTTTGTTGCAAATGAAAGTTTAAGGAGGTATTTGAGACTGACCCCATAGTATAGGGGTCTTTGTAATTTACCCTTACAGATAATATAATATATATATCTACTTGTGTATTTAAATGGTAAATCCAATAATTTATCTATTTACATGGCATTTTTCCTTTTGACGGTAGAGATGAATTGTCAATTCCATAAAATTCAAAGTTTTATCATTTGATTCTACTTTCTTACATGGAATTCAGGAGAACTACAATTTTATGTGGAAGACAAATCATAATGGGGGTTAATTAGTTCCTTTTTGTAAATGCAACCTTGGTTGTGGACTTGAACACTTAACCTCCTTATTATCATTACATATTGTTTTCAATACTTTTAGTTCATTTAGGCTGTGTTTGGTTTGAAGGAAAAGGTAGGGAAAGGAAGGCTTCCCTACCTTTCCGTTCCTTCCCTACCTTTTCCTTCAAACCAAACATACCCTTAATTTCTTTTCAAATTTCCACATCTTTTGCCTTCTTTTTAAAATTTGTATCTTGTATTATGGTAAGTAATTAAGGCGGACTTGAACACTTGACCTCTTGGTTTCAATGAACTAATTTGCTATGGTTTTTTCACCATGTAAGATTTGGGTTTAAGACTTGATGGCTTAAGGATATATATATATATATATATATATATATATATATATATATATATATATATATATATATATATATACAAAAAAAAGAGCATTAATTCAAATATGCTTTATCATAATTTATCAATTAAGTAACAAAATTTTCTACTTAATATTGACCTCAGGTTCAGGCCAACCAAGTTTTTGGGACCAACAAATTCCTTCAAGAAAGAGGTCAAAGATTAGGCGTTCTAGTACATCACTTATTGAAATTCTAAGGAGGGACCTCATTTATACTAAACAAGAAAAAGAATTATGCTATCTATCTGAATCTTCGGAAGACTTGCTTATTTACAAGAGGGAAGATGCAAGGTTTTCTAATGAGATAGGTCTTGGCACTGTTCTTCTTAATCATCGGCCACTTTCTTTCAAGGAGGAATATGAGTCAAGCTCAATTGTAATGAAAAACATGGTCTCCTCTTTAAATGACACAAATATGAGTCCATCATCATCATCATCATCATCATCATGTTTGTACTATACCATTTCAAAGTAACAAATTATTTCAAGTCAAGTTGATAAAGATGCTTTTGTTCAAGATGTTGGATATATAGAAGAATTAAAAAGATAATCATGCTAGACAACATTGTCTTGCAGATAAATATTTGTAAGTGTTTGATGTTTTGTTACACATACTATGATATGCATTACTCTTCCTTCAGAATTATTCACGACCATATTTTTCCTCAAATATATAATCTAAATGTATATTTTCCTTATTATTAATGTTTAGGCCCTGTTCGTTTTTCGGTAAGTTATTTATCCAGTTAAATGCACTTACCTGGGTAAGTGTTTCCCATGAAAGATTTACCCAGGTAAGTGCATTTACCCATATTCTTTTATTTCCCAGGTAAATAAGGCAATGGCCATTTTACCTATAAAAATTCATTATTAAAAGGGGCATATTTATCCCATTCAAGTGTTGGTGACTTTTCCACCTGGGGGGAAGTTATTTATCCACCTAGGAGATATAAGTAGGAAAAAAAACTTCCCCATTTCCTACATAAATTTGAAAAAAGAACATGGATTTCTTGGTCAATGAGAATCAAAATCCCATTAACCAACTTCCCCCCTCTCAAAATCTAAAAAATAAACACCCCCTTGATTTTTTTTTTTTTTTCTGTACTCCAACTGATTTACCTCCTATAAGGAAATGGACTTGGCTTGGTCGTATGAGTTTGAAAGTTGGAGAAAAGTAGTCAGGAAACAGCAAGAGTTCACCCTGAAACTGTGCTGTAATGGTAAGATACCGAACTGAAAGGGTTATCTCTTGAAATGGGTTCTGGTCTGGCTTGGTCTTATATGTGAGTTCGAAAGTTGTATAAAATAGTTGGGGAATTGCAAGAGCTCACCCTGAAACTGGGTTGTAATTAATGGTAGAGATCCCGAACTGAAAAGGTTCTGGTCTGGGCTTGGTGGTATAAGTTTGAAAATTGGACAAGAACTTGCAAGAGTTCACCCTGAAACTGGGCTGTAATTGCAGAGATCCTGAGCTGAAAGGGTTCCAGTCTAGTATCTTTTCTGGCTTAGGATATCTGCAGCTTTTTTGTCTCTTTTCTACTTGTCTATTTATAAAAACTCTGGAAACTTTCAAGTTTCAATCCCTTGGAAAGGTCTTATTTATTATCCTTTTCTTTTCTACTTTTGTCTTTTCTTTACATTACTTTGTCTTGGACGCCCTTAGGGACATGCACTTAACTGGTTGCACCATGCGCTTAGAGTCATGCACTTTAAATCCCAAGGGCCTGGTGGGCCCAAGGCAGTTTATTATTTGTGGGAATTTACATCTGTGCCCACAGCATATTGCAACCGTGTATTGGGAACATCAGGAGATGTTCCTGTTGATAGGTAAAAAAAAAAAGAAAACGAACCAACTAGAAGAAGTTATTGGGCCCACTAAAAAAGAGTTGGCATGTTACACTACATTAATGGGTCACGGGCTTTTAAGACTCGAATTTTCAGTGCAATGCTCTTAAAAAAAGAAAAAAAAAAAAATCTTAGATTTAAATCTGTCTTTCGGTGGACAGATTGGACAAATCTTTGATTGGGATTACAAAGGATCCCGTTTAAAAAGGAAATGAGCATAAGGAGGCCTGATTGATCAAAGATCACGGTTGGTCAAATGAATTAAAAGCTTCATGGGCCCACCTCCTTTGCCAAGTGGCACTTGTCTCTAAATAATTGGAAGGGAAATCCCATCCATTCCCCTAATAAATGGGGATCACAAATTGATGGGGGAAAGAAGAGCAAGGGTCCTCTTCCCGTTTTCACACTTCGGCTCCTCAATTCCTTCGCCTCCTTTTACTTCCTTCTTTTTTTTTTTTAAAAAAAAAAAAATGAAGAAGAAGGGATGACTGCACCAAGATCAAGGAAGAAAGAACAAGGACTCCAGCTCTTCAACCATCCAAACACCGAAATTACTACAACTTCGTATCACATCAACCGGGGGATTTTGACCTTCAAGTTCCCGTGATAAAAAAGACTTCGGTCAACTTACTGCAATAAAAAAAGACATCGTTTGCCAAGTTCTTGTAGCCAAGGAAGCTTCCACCAAGTTGCCACATCCAAAAAGAAATCTTCTACAATCCAGGATATTGCTTTCAATGGTTCACATTCTAATCACTGATTGATCATGAGGAAATTTTTGTTCACACAAGGCCGATTGTTTCTTATAATTGCAAGTTCTAGTCGTGGTTTCAGATTTTGTCCAAGACAAGAGAATCAGAGGGTTTTCTTTGCAAAAAGAAAAAAAAAGTGTTTGTATACCACTTACATTTCTACAAAAAAAGTTAATTAAATTCTTTTGAATTTGTCCTCATTTTTTTTGTGCTCCAAATTTAGCACGAAATTTTTGTTGACAAAATTCTGGCACGCCCGATGGGATGTCTCTTTCCACTCATCTCTCAAGTCGGCACATCAAGTTTTTATAAGTGGCTTGGACACATGACACCAAAGAAAGTCGTTTCTAGTGTCATCGACAACAACATAAATGCAACTTATAGTACAAGTTCATCTAGTTCTTTGCCAATTTCTAAGTATGAGAGACAAACCACTCGTCTCATGACGAGGTTCAAGATTTCACAATTGGTTACATCTCTTGCTCCCTGTACAACTCTAGGGGTCCCTTCAAAAAGCTAAAACACCAAAATAGAACCTTTAAGACAACCAATGGTGAAGGACGCTACTAAGGAAGGGGTAGCTCTGAGAAAAGAGTTGATCTTATCAACAACTCCACTTGAGCATCCAAGTGGACAAATATCCATGTCGGACGCGGAATCTAGTACTGGCTCAAGGTTTGACTCCCATCCCAACTCTCCCAAGACCGGAGGGTCTGATTACATGTAGACTTGCTCCTACACTTCAGTAGCACCCGTCATGATGGTTGGAGCTACTATAGTGGAAGAACAACTTGCTAAGATGGCTACAACCATCGCTAAGTTAACAAAGACGGTAGAAGAGAAGGACCTTCAAATTGATTCTCTCATGAACCAAATGGAACAAATGCAAACAATGGCATACAACCAGGGGCCTTCACACCCACTAGGGTTCACCTCGCAAGTAAACCCTCTCCGAGAGGAATTTCCTGAACGTACTAACATATGGAACGCCCAACATGCTTCGGTCGCCTCTCTCTCAGTACAACAACTTCAAAACATGATAGTTGACACAATAGGTGCTAAGTATGGGGGTATTCCATAGTCATTAGTGTATACTAAGCCAAGCACTGAGCACATTGATCATATGCCCATACCATTAGGGTACCAGCCCCCAAGTTTCAACTCAAGAAACATATTGTGCACTTCGTGGAGATGTGCAACAATGTCGGGACCTATGGTTATTTGATGGTAAAGAAATTTGTACGATTTCTACGAGGAAATGCTTTTGACTGGTACACTAACCTCCATTCTTGATCAATTGATAGTTGTGATTAATTAGAAAGAGAGTTCTTGGATTGCGCCTACGGTACTCGACGTATTGTAAGCATGTACGAACTCACTGCCACAAAACAGAGAAAAGATGAACCAGTCGTTGACAGAAATATCTACTTTAACCGTCGAGACAAGCTCTTAGAAGCTTTAGCTATTGATACTTGTATTCAAAGCATGCATTGGGGTTTGCATTATATCCTCAAGGGATGAAAACCTTGAACATTTGAGGAATTGGCCATCTGCGCACATGACATGGAACTTAGCTTGCCTACCTTTAGAGAACATCACCTGGATGATTTCCAAAGGGAAAAGGAAAAGAAAGATGGCGAAAATGAGGTGAAATTGTCTAGGCCGATGCAAGTTCTAGCAACCTCAATAGCCCTTCTCAAAGTTATTGGGAAGAGAAAAAAGCAAGAAAGAAATAAAATCAAATATTCAGCAAAAGAAAGAAAATCTAAAACTCACTCTTAAGGAATTGGAAGTGAATGTGTATCCATTCCCTGACTCAGATGTCCCAGAAATATTGAATGCCCTTCTAACCGAAAAGCTTATAGAGCTTCTTGATAGTAAATGCCCAAAAGAGGAAGGGAAAGTTGATCATTCGAAGTATTATCGTTACCATTGGGTAGTTAGCCACCCAATCGAGAAATGTTTTATCCTCAAAGACAAGATAATGCAATTGGTTGAGTCAGGAGTGATTGAACTAGATCCAAGTGAGGACATAGCGACCACCAACATAACAACCGTTACATTTGGATCCTTTAAACCTGAAGCTCTCTAATTCCCCTATCATCATGTCATCTATGAACTTACACTGGGGGCATTACTAAATCAAACACAAATCCTCAGTGACCCTTTTACTTGTTGCCATACACTAAGGCTAGTACTAAATCGAGCACAAGCATAGGCCTTAAGTCCTAAGAAAATTCCTTCACCCCGGTCCACCACATCACTCTCAAAAGATGATTGGACCATCATTACACATCGGGAGCATCATGCGACACACCAATCCACTCTACCTTATGGACAATCAAAGCAAATTAAAAGGAATGTTCGATCATAGAAACCCCCCAAAAGCAAGAAAAGACAAGGCAAGTACACTACTATCCAACCACCGTGAGTGGTAACTAATGAAGTTTTGAAACAAGTCCCTCAACTTCCAATTACTCTACAAGAGTACATACAAAAAGAATTCTTTTCTAGAGGATGTGTAGTTATGCATACAATCACATGTTACGCGAAAAGAAAATGAGTCAAATTAATCAAAATTCGCTCTTAGATATGAGCTTAAATTATCTATGGTCCTAGATACAAGCATAAACTGTCTACAAGACTCCGAAGAATGAGTATAAACTATTCAACTTCTAAAGTAACTCAAATATGCTCCCAGATACGAACATAAACTGTATACAAGACTCCTGAGTATGAGTATAAACTATTCAACTTCCAAAATAACTCAAAGTTGCCTCTCAGATATGAGCCTAAACTATCTATAAGACTCTAGGGCATGAGTATAAGCTGCTTTACGCCCTATGAACCTAAATTATCTATGCTCCCAGATACAAGCATAAATTGTTTACAAGACTCCTGAGTATGAGTATAAACTATCTAAATTTCATTTTTCTAAAATAGCTCAAATGTGCTCCTGGATACGAGCATAAACTGTCTACAAGACTCCTAAGTGTGAGTATAAACTATTCATCTTTTAAAGTAACTCAAATGTACTCATAAATACGAGCATAAACTGTCTACAAAACTCCAAGAGTATGAGTATAAACTATTCATGATTTTAAAATCACTCAAAATTTGATGCAAAACTTTCGAGTACGAGTATAAACTATTCAACCTAATAAACAACTTAAAATGCTCTCTTGGACATGAGCCTAAACTATCTACTAAGTGCTCCTAGATTTCCGAGAGGTCGTCTAAGTGGTTTGAAGATTCCTGGAGGCAACTGCCATGCATGTTGACCATCCTACGGAACTACGTGAGCCAACTTCCAAGGATCGTGAGAGTGTTGGGATATGCTTGCTGAATTTGTCGGCGAGCACGTCTCGTAGGTTGCCACCTGGACCTCAGTTAGGCCAGCACGTCCTCGAGGGAGGTCGCTCCTTGCATTGAGGTCACTTCGGCCAGTGACGAGGTGTTGCATGTTGGCCCTGGACGAGGTGCTTCTAGTCGACCTGAGGTGGTCGAAGTCGCCAGGTTGGCGCTTGTGCTAGGTCGCCAGTTCGGCGCTTGTGCCAGGCCGCCAGTTCGACGCTTGTGCCAGGTTGCCGCCGCTAGTTCGGCGTCTGTGCCAGGCCGCCAGGTCGGCGCCTTGCCAGGTCGCCAGTTCGGCGCCTGTGCCAGGTCACCATCATCTTGGCTAAGTTATTGCCTAAGTAGTTCCAGGTATCACCCAGTTATTTCGAGATACCACGTGTCACAATGTCATTGGAGGGTCAAACCCGCCCTCATCAAAGAGTATGAACTACTAATGGTACAAAAAAAAGAGAAAAAAATTCTCTAAACCACCAACTTGGGGGGCATTTATTGATATATAAAAAAGAAGAAGAAGACGAACCAACTAGAAGAAGTTATTGGGCCCACTAAAAAAGAGTTGGCCTGTTACACAACATTAATGGGTCATGGGCTTAAGCCTCGAATTTTCGGTGAAATGCTCCAACATGAAAAAATAAAAATTCCTAGATTTAAATCTGTCATTCGGTGGACAGATTGGACAAATCTTTGATTGAGATTAGAAAGAATCCCGTTTAAAAGGAAATGAGCATACAAGGAGGCCTGATTGATCAATCAAATTTGGAGATCATGGTTGGTCAAATGATTTAAAAGCTTCATGGGCCCACCTCCTATGCCAAGTGACACTTGACTCTAAATATTTGGAAGGGAAATCCAATCCATTCCCCTAATAAATGGGGATCACAAATTGATCACCGAACTATCAATCTTATTGGGCTTGTATCATTTACACCAGCTAGTTGAATTCAATTTCTTGGCCGGATCTATCCATTATAAATAGATGGGGAAAGAAGAGCAAGGGTCCTCCTCCGGTTCTCACATTTCGGCTCCTCAATTCCTCTGCCTACTTTTATTTTTTATTTTTTCTAAGAAAAGGAAGAAGGACGGTTGCCTTCGTATCACATCAACCGGGGGAATTTCGACCTTCAAGTTGCTGTGATAAAACAAGCTTCTATCAACTTACCAAGTTCTTGTAGCTAAGGAAGCTTCCACCAAATTGCCATATCCAAAAAGAGATCTTCTACAAGTGAGGATATTGCTTTCAATTGTTCACGTTCTAATTATTGATTGATCGTGAGGAATTTTTCTTTCACACAAAGTTGATTGTTACTTGCTTTTCATAATTGCAAGTTTTAATCATGGTTTCGGATTTTGTCTAAGACAAGAGAATTAGAGGATTTTCTTTGCAAAAAAAAAAAAAAAAA
Organism: Nelumbo nucifera; assembly: GCF_055504915.1. Classification (NCBI taxonomy): domain Eukaryota; kingdom Viridiplantae; phylum Streptophyta; class Magnoliopsida; order Proteales; family Nelumbonaceae; genus Nelumbo; species Nelumbo nucifera. The sequence goes on from NC_142649.1 coordinate 21,762,775, forward strand.
ATTTGTATCCCACTTACATTTTTTGCAAAAAAAAAATTAATTAAATTGCTTTGAATTTGTTTTCATTTTTTTGTACTCCAAATTTAACACAAAATTTGTGTCAACAATTCCCGACATGTGCATATGGGGCATTTATGGAGCACCCTTTGTGGGGTGTAGATGTGATCTCTATTTGTGGAATTTCCTTCACTCCCACCAACCTCGTATTTGTTATTGTCATTGAAACTAAGACAAATGCTGATAGGTTGCAGGGAGTTTACCTGTGAATGACACGTGGAATTGGAAAGCTGTAGACGCAAATGGTCTCTCTGGAGGCCTTTTTCTTGCCTGGAACAACTCTGTGAACCTTAATACTTTGAGCTCGAGTATCTCTAACTTTCTAGTGAATATCTCTGACAGTAGTGGTGTTGCTTGGATTTGACTGCACCTTTTGTTTATGGGGAACCTAATCATGCTCTTAGAGGGAATTTCTTTCGGTGTTTGCTTGATATAGAGAATGGGGTGGTTGGTGTTTGGCTCTGCGAGTGCATAGGGGATTGGAATTGCCTAATCAATGTCCCCGAAAGAAAAAAAAAGGGTATAGGCAATTAAGGTAATGTTCAGCATTGCGTTCATCTCGTGGATAGGATCCGCCCATAGGATGAACACCTGTTTGGTTGGCTGTGGATGGGACCGGTCTATACCCCAATTTCTCATTCACGGAAAAAACTCGTGGTCAGGGTCCGTCCATACTATTTTTAATCTCATGCTTCACACTCTCCTTGAAAGGCTGAAACCCTATTGTTTGTTTCACATTTTAATATTTTTGTCAATAAAATATTAATTATTTTACTTAATTTTTAAATGTTTAATGTTTTTATTAATAAAACAATATTTTTAAATATTTAAAATATATTTTTAAATATTTAAAATATATTTTTAAAATTTTAATTATTTTACTATTATTTTTATAAAAAATTAATATTTATTGGTTAGTATTAATTCATTGATGCATTTTTCAATATATTTATCATATAAAATGCAAATATTAGATATTTATGATTAATTGTGTAGATCAAGGTTTTCGAACCGCCGTTGATTCGGACAGTCGGACTGCTCGGCCTAGGAACCGTCCAGGCAAGTGGTTGGTTCCGTTTTACCCCAAACCCGGTTTTTGGCCAAAAACCATTAAAAAGTCAACAACCCATTGACATGGGTAGTCGAACTGTCAACCCATTCAGAACGGGCCATCCGTTCAAACCGGATGGTCAGATCGTCGACCCGAAAACCAGTGGCCATAATGGTTCCGCTTTCAGGTTATTTTTTAAAATGTTGGTGTAGATCATTCATAAATGTATAGATACATGGAATCAAAAAGTGTGGTGTGGGCCAGTTCACACCATACCTACAAAACGCCACTATATATGTGGATTACTCCAGTCGACACAGTTTGTCCACAGTTCAAAACAACTATGGATTGTGTATGGTGTGGATTGGTCCTTGCCACAGGATGTGTGAACTAGTCCATACCTACTAATTTCTCATCCACACTAAAGAATACCCCCTAAATCGTTGGAAGTTCAATGGACCAAACCCCGCGGATTTGTGGAGTTGGACTTTATGCTGATGGAGGAAAGACTTGGTTCAAGAATATCCTTACACAATGGACCAATCCACACTAAAGAATATCCTTACACTTGGTTCAAGAAAAGAGGTAATATGCTGATGGAGGAAAGACTTGGTTTAGCTTTTGCAAATTGTACGAATCTATTTCAAAATGCGCGTGTGATACATTTTCCGAGGGCCGGCCAGCTCTGATCACTAGGTAGACCCAACCATGGACAACTCATAGTGTTGTAAGGGTTTTATTGCTGATTCTTGGGACGAGTCTTGGAGAGGGACCAAAATATTTAACTTAGGAAATAAAATCTCAAAGGTGAAGCCAAGTCTAAGAAAGTGGAATAAGAGTTCGTTTGGTATCATTGCTGAAAACTGGTTCAGTATTTGCCGAATTGCCATGAAAAGGATGTCAAGAGAGCAGATTTGGAGGCAAAGTTAGAGAGAGGAGATGTTGTTGCATCAAAAGTCAAGAATATAGTGGATTCAATGGGGGGATAAAAATACAAAAAATTTCCATACTACCAATCCGTCAAAGAGCCAAAAATAGGATGGGGAGTGGATTGAGGATGAGGAGGCAGTTTGGGACCAAATAACTGATTTTTTCTAGCATTTGTACTCGACAGAGAATTCTAAAAACATTGAGCAAGTGGTTCATCACATTTCTACTCGTTTATCTTCTAATTAAAGAGATTTTTTTAGAAAGCGAAGTCAAGAAAGAAAGAAGAGATTAAAGCAGCCTTGTTTCAGATGAATCCGTCTAAAGCTCCTAAGCCAGATGGTTTGCCAAATTTGTTTTTTCGAAAATATTAAAATATTGTTGGGCCAATTAAGTGTGGTTGAAGCAATTAAAGAGCTCTTTAAATCGGGTTACTTATTAAAAGAACTAAATAATACTTTCATTGCTTTGATTCCAAAATGTAAGGACCCGGGCAGCATTTTCCAATTTCGGCCTATAAGTTATGCAATACCCCCTAGAAAATTATTGCAAATAGGCTGAAACAAGTTTCGGATGACCTGATTTGTCCCCACCAAAGCGCCTTTATTGCAGGAAGGCAGATTTCCAATAATGTTCCATTGTCTCATGAGTTGATACACTTCATGAAAAAACAAAAGGGAAGAACAAGTACATGATTGTTAAGCTAGATATGATGAAGGCGTATGACAGAGTGAAGAGACAATTTCTTGATAGTAATCTAGAGAAAATGGGCTTTGGTGATACTTTTAGAGGGTGAGTCATGCAATGTGCTACTACAGTTTCTTACAGAGTTGGAAAGGAGATAGGTAAGGGGACCCTCTCTCTCTATTCTTGTTCCTCTTAGTGTCTGAGGCCCTGTCTACCTCTGTGAGAGTAGCTAAGAGAGAGAGAGAAGAAAGTTTCTGGAATCAAAATTTGTCGTAACAGCCCGACTATATCCCACCTTCTCTTTGTACATGACACCTTCTCTTTGTCAATCCTCAAGTAGCATGAGTAGGGGTGCCAACGGTATTCGAAAATCCAATTTCGAATTCGATTCGACATAATCGAGTCGAATTCGGATATCCTATTCATATCAAATAGCTAATTGGATTTGAATTCAGATATGACCTGATTCTATTCGATAAATATCTAAATTCGGTTGATTATTTAATTCTTATATATAATATATAAAATTTTTAAACGTTTTATATAATTTATATATAATAATTAAATTATATAAATAATTTATATATTTATATACTTTATATAAATAAAATATTTATTTTATATATTTATTAATTAACTAAAATAATTAATTAGTCGAATTTGAATTGAATCAAATATTCGAATATTAATTTTCAATATCTGTAAGATAATGAATTGAATTCAGATATTGAATTTTTTAATCGGAATTGAATTCAGATATTGCCTGATCTGATTTGAATTCGATTTATTTACACCCCTAAGTATGAGATGGCATCTGGTCAAAAAGCTAGTTTAACCAAGTCAGATCTTTTTTAACTCTAACATCCCTACCCATCTGCAGAGAATGGTTGCAAAGTCTCTTAAGATTGAAAGAGTTTCTTCCCTAGGATTGCCCGCAAAAGTTGGAAGGTCAAAAAGGGATGCTTTCAAATTTGTTGATGATAGACTACGGGGATGGAAAGAAAAATTTTTGTCCATAGCAGGAAAGGAGGTTTTGCTTAAATCAGTCCTCAATGCCTTACCGGTTTATGTCATTGTCATGTCTACCTCTACCTAGCTATGTGAAAAATTGGCTAGGAGGTTTTGGTGGGGGCATTCTAATAGCGGGACCAACATAAATTGCATCAGTTGGGATTAGGGCTGCAAGTCGGATTGGCCCGAGTCAATAATTTATACTGTTTTGGGTTCGGGCTTCGGATTGGGCCTATTAAAATTTTAACAAATTCCTAACCCTAACCCAAAAAAATTGTACCCTTAATTGGGATAGATTATGCTAATTATAAGTAAGAGAACTAATGATGCTTTCAAGAAATGAGTGGGACTTAAAGAAATTGAATAGATTGTTTATTCTTGCGTTTATAGATAAAATCAAGGATTAAAATTTCGTCACATATCGGCCCAATTCCAAACAGGGCATAAAGTGTCGTGCTGGTTTACTTCCTTGGGATTGGAAAATGTCACTATGCGCTTCCAATGATATTTGGCCTTTTATTCGTGATATATTGGCTGAAGGAAAGTTCTTTAAAAATGCTAGTTTTGTTCATGTAAGCAGGGAGGCAAACAAGATTGCTCATTTTCTAGCTTCTCAAAATTGTGTAAAAGGGGAATGGATAATGGTCCCTCCCTCTTGGTTTTCAGTTTTGATCCAAAACTCTAACGTACTGAGGCCTGATTCTGTTTAATGAAATTTTCGTTTGCTTATCAAAAAAAAAAAGAAATTAAAAAGGATAGGAGATGGCAAATTCTACCGAATTCGGATTAGCTGAATGTACCTGTTCAGCGCGCTGTGGAACCAATACATAAGGTTCCATGCCAGTAATAAATTCATGGGCTCTGCTGTAAAGATGTGGGTCTCATGTATTTAAATACTGGCGTGGAACCTTATAATTGGTTCCACAGTCCGCTGAACAGTTAAAGCGTTCAGTTAAACCTTGCTCAATTCTACCCTACCTGCCCCGATGGGGGCGCTTTTCTTTTGCTTGTTGATGGGTTTTGGGGAGGGGGTTGGTTTTGAAATTCAACAAACCGTACGGGTAGGGTAGGCTAAACCCAACCTTCCATGACTCGCATATTGTTGGAAAATATATAAAATTTATGTACTAGGCATTAAATATAATACTATTTTGAGTTGTATGTGAAGGATAATTGATAGTTTTTTGTGTTTTTTTATATATTTTTATCAAATAATTGAAAATTTTGTTGTTTGTTTGTATTATTTTACTTATTTATTGATTGTATATAACAAAAAATAATAGAAAAGTAGACATGGGATCTAAACCCGACCCACCCCTACTCTTGAATGCTGGGAGAGTAAGGTTGAGGAGGGTTTTGCATTTTCATGTGCAGAGACGGTTTAGATTCTCAAATTCCAATCCGCTACAGGTTTTGAGAGGTACGAATTGCAAAGTTTAGAAAGACGGGTAAGATGTAGAATTTACAAAACCCTCGCTGAACCGATCCTGTTGCCATCCCTAAAAGAGGGTTGTGAGCTATGTGAATCATTCAGTACAAAGACTATCTTGTCACCTTTCTTTTGACTATACGTATCCTCAACCCCTACTTTATTCTCTCAAGTATATCTGTGTAACTAAACGCCTTAAAGACAATTAATGCTTTTTTGGATAAACGAACTAACAAAGCCCAGAAATAAAAAGTTCATTACAAACAGGCGGGTTGTCCCATTTGATCACATCTCCACATCCAAAGATTTCACTAACTGAGCTAAAGAATGGGCAGCCTGATTAAAAGACCTAAGCACAAAACTAAATTTAACAGTGGTAAAAAAGGAATGTAAACTGTTGATTCTATTCATCCAATCAAAAGCTTCCCAGGAGATCCTGTACACAAAAAATCCACTACATTTTTTACATCAAAATAAAATTCCACTTGTTTTCTTTAGCAGAAACAATGGCTGAATAGATACAAAAAATTTCAGCTACCATACTCAATCCAAAACACTTCAATTTCCCCTTATAAGAAAACTATGATAGAATCAAACATACAAATCAGAGGAAACACCATCATTTGAAATCAAAGTCTTTCCCAACATAGAGGAGGATACATAATCTGTTGCATGAAGACAACTTCAACACACAATCTTCTTATTAAATTCAACACCCAAAACCAGATGAATTACTTTGATTGAATATGATGTTATTTCGACCAGACCAAATAAAGTAAAATGCAAAACCTAACCAACTTAAGGAAATATTTAATTGATCATTATTAGTAGAAACACCCAAAACATATCTAAAATATCATTACTAGAAGAGTAAAATTGGTTCCTAGGAAACATTAAACCCCAAGGTGAAGCAAACAAGATAGCTTTAACAAAAGAGCAATTGACAAAAGATGCATGAAATTCTCTTACTCCAAATCACAGGAGCTTGAAGATTCTATAGTTAACCCAAACTGGATCAGCTTGTTCTTAGTAATAACAAAACCTCTAATTAACCTCCAAAAGAACAATTTGAAATTTGGAGGGATCTTTAAGGTCTAGATTTTCTTTATGAGCTTTTTTCTAAAAGTCCTCTAAAGTTTCATTAGAATCCTTCCAAAGGCAATCATAGCTAGAAACATTTAATATAGAATCTTCCACTAGATGACCCCAACCAAAGAAACACTTCATGACCAAAGGTCCTAAAAATAAGGGCAATCAAAATGAGTCTTACCTCACCCTATAGAAAAGATTGACTTAATTTTGTCACATCCCATTCTCTATTTTCATTAATGAAATCCTTAGGGGGGTGTTCCGTAGTGTGGATGAGAAATTAGTGGGTGTGGACTAGTCTTCACCACACCACAGTCCACAACTGTTTTGAATTATGGACAAACTGTGTGAACTGGACTGGTCCTCACCCACAGTGGCGCTCTGTAGCATAGTGTGGACCAGTCCACACCACACTTTTTTTATTCCATGTATCTCATATACATTTTATGAATGATACACATTGTTAATCATAAATATCTAATTTTTGTATTTTATATGACAAATATTTTAAACAATACATCAATGAATTAATATTAATCAATAAATATTAATTTTTTATAAAACAATAGTAAAATAACTAAAGAATTAAAAATATATTTTAAATATTTAAAAATATTATTTTATTAATAAAAACATTATAAATGTATAAAAATTAAAAAAATAAGTAAAATAATTAATATTTTAGATCATACAATCGAAATGCAATTACAGGAATTTCAGAGATAAAACTGAAGGTGTATCTCTGTGTATCTTGAAGGGATGAGAGATCCATCATATGGATGGCCAAACCCTAAAGGTAGGTTGGGCGAAATTTCAAAAATTTCTCTCTCTCCCATGTGTGAATCACATTCCCTATTTTAGAAAACTACATTTTCAATGACAAATCTTGAACCCTAAACCAAACCAGATCTGAAACCAAAAGGTAGGAGAGGGAAATACCTGATACAGAGTAGTAGTAACTCCCAATGAAGGTGTTCACGCCCAAGGAGATCACCAAAGACTAATCCCACTGAAGATGACACAGCGTAGGGTGGAGCAGAATCAGTAGGGTGGTTCTTCAACAACAACCTGATTCTTCACCAAGAATCTGATGGAGGGCGAGTGAGCCTGACTTCAGATAAGTTTTTCTCCAAAAACTTATATCAAGAACCTTTCTTGATCGCTCCTACAGGTGGAGATCGAACTGGCTATGGTGGCAGCAATAAGATAAGGCAAGAGCAGAAGATGGCGTCTGTCCAACTGCAATTGTCTTCTCTCTTGTTTCAGTAATCTGATTGGGTGAATTGGGGTTCTCCCTCCTCTATTTATAGCCTTAAAGAGAGGTTCTCCTAATCCCATTAGGAGTTTCCTAATCCAAATCTTGTATTTGGATTTGGACTCTCTTTAAGAGATAAGGATAATCCCTTATCTTATCTGCAGATAAAGATCAACCCTCCTAATCTAGGAGTTTATTAATCCAAATCTTTATTTGGATCTAGACTCTCTGAGTGGATAGGGATAACTCCCTATCCTATCTGCTGATCTAAATCCCAAAACCACCCCTCTTTAATTAATCATATTAAACCAGTTCGAATTGGGCTTTAGGCCCATTAAGTCCATGTACTCTCTTATCCTCCAAACTACTGCCCAGTTGGGTATCCTTGTATGAAGTGGGACCCAAACATTGATCTACACATCAGCCACATGGGTTCAGCCCATCCTCTATTACAAGGCCTGGCTGAATTCACTGTAGGAGACAGTGAACCCCTAAGTCCATTACCATGGGCTCTTAATGGGCCCAACATTTACACTAAATGGTCCCTGGGTCAAGCCACCTTATAGAAACCCAAGTACTGTGGGTAGATGCAAGATTAGCCCAGGTATTACTCTCAATGGTCTTACACTTAACCTCTCAGCCCATAATGATCAAACACTGCTCGACAAGAGAGGAACTCTCCCTTGGCTGCAATGAACAGTGTTGCACTCTCTACTCACATGGATCCCGAGAATTAAAACCTTTTGCAAACATTTTGAAACCATATATATATATATATATATATATATATATATATATATATATAAATATATTTTGCAAAACCAAATTTCAATGGTTGAAATTGACTTCCGACAGCTTTGGTTTCCATCAGAGAGAGTGCATCCCTGATCATTCACTTTGTCCGACAAAGGGGCTGATCCTGTCACTATGATCACCCACTCAGATGAATTCTCGGACTGTCCCAACATACCCAGGTTTTGACCCCCTCTAAGGATCTCACTGATTGGCATATCAAAGACAGCCCAATCCGACACCTAGCGCAGTATCATAATCGAGTCTAGGGGTCAGGTGTAACATTCCAGTTTTGCCCATCAATCTCCAAGGTCCAAGGCAATACTGGAATTCTGGTCCGGTTCAGGGTTTCAAGAAAACCCACATTGCATGTACCTCAAGTCTCACCCTGACAGCTGAGACAAGCTACCCCAACCAACTTGGCGGCACATCAGTGTCAGCCTTGGCAGGATAAATCCCCCCAAATCTATCCAACGGCTGTGAAGATTCTAAACTAACACGAATCTCATATGTGTCCAGTTTAAGGGTATTACACAAAAACACACCATAATAACATGAATCAAATATGTACTTTATTCATTTACATTAAATGTCATAAGGTATATCATTCTGATTGGACCTAAGGGCATACATTGTCTAACATATCTGCAGTCTGTCTTAGACCACACAGCCTCTGACCCCTGCTCCTTTAAACATGGGATAAAAAATAAGCCGTAGATGTGTATCCATAAGTTTTTCCTGTTGACGATATTTTGGGGTGTGGACGGGACCAGTCCTATCCACACCCAATTGAACGGGTATTCATTCCGTGGACGGGACCGAAATGAACACGGTCCATCCACGAGATGAACGAGGTGCCGAACACCGCCTTAATGACTAATTTTTTTTATCTAATCTGGTAGGAGGGCCGAAGGGAATTTTAAAACACTTTTTATCAAAGATCCAAGGGTAATTCCACACATGAAAGGAAGAGTTTTTACAAATTTGAACACCTAAATTAGGAAAAAGAGTTTATAAATATTTATAGATCATTTTCCAAATAGGAGATATAGAGGTAGAGAACCGATAAGGATTTAATTCATTGTTAGTGAGATGTTAATTCTTCAAAACATTTACCCAAAGTGCATTCGGTTCCCTTAAAAACCACCAAGCCAATTTACGAAGGAAGGCTTTATTTAATAGATCAAATCTTTTAAAACCTAGACCTCCTTTCTTAGGGGTAGCCAATTTACTCTAAGTAGCTAGAGTCCACCTTAAACCTTTTGTCTCTTTTGTGCCCTTCCACCTGAAATTGTGTCGAGTTTTCCTCAAAGGTAATAATTGTGAAATAGACATACAATACATTGGGATAGATTTCATCATCGTCTAAACTAAAGCTTTTTTACCAATATACGATAGGCATGAAGCCTTCCATTGGGCCAATTTACTCCATAGTTTCTCAATCACAAAATTTAGAGATTCATATCTTCATTTCCTTTACAGGAATGACACTCCCAAATATTTACAATCCTTAGGAAGGGGGACATCTTTATTTGTTGCCTAATCATTTTTTGCCCCTTTGGAGGTGTATTTTTATTGAACAACAAACTTGACTTTTGAAGATTTATTTGCAGGTAACATGGACTAAAATTTAGTTAGAATCTCTAATAAATCCATAGCCACTTCCCTGTTAGCTTTTCCAAAAAACAAAACATCGCAATTCGGTCACTCCTAACTGGTACTTGCGTGGTTCCCGAAAAGTACCTGAGATGGAGAAGAAGAAGAAGAAGAAGAATCCCCGGGGGCTTGCCTGGTGGGAACACTCCATTGTATCAGGCCTACTGACCTCTGACAGGGCAGGTATAACCGCCACTGTCAGCCTGCCGCAGCCGTTACAGGCAAGACTGAGATGGCACGCACGGGGCCGTCATCGCAGGGTACGTGCCTGTCAGGTGTAAGGCACCCTCTAAAGGTGGTAGGCACGACGCTGTTTGACGAGGGATATGGCTGCTGTCCCCATATTTGTCGGGTACAGTGGTCGGGCAGGAGATCTTCCTGCGGTATGCCGAACTACCCTTCCACGAGTTACCCTGTGTCGGGCTATCTCGCAAGCGATGAGCTGCCTGTGGCAAGCTAAGCCGAGGTGTCTGGCCCGAGGTGTCTTCACCTCGGGGTATCTATATGTGAATCGATGTGTTCTTGTCTGGGAGTGGCCCGTGGTCCACCGGGAGGAGCTCGGGTATTAGAAAAGGTCAGGGGAGCCCGAGCTCGGGGTGCCTTAGTCCCAGGGAGGAGGAGCAGGCCAGGCGGCTTCCGGCGAGTAGTCTATCCCGCCGAGTTATCGGGCTGAACTCGGTGGGACCTTCCCTCCGAGTTGCGGCTACGCCTGCTGTGCTGTCGCGTTGAGTCATCGTTTGAGCAAGGTCACGCCCACGTGTACCCAGGCTACGAGGTCGGGCCAAATCACCCTCCATCAATTGCCCCCCACTCCCTGTGCTGGCGGTGTTGACCCAGCGCGGGGAGTTCATATCGCGTCGAGTGAATTTGGCTTCGGTACTCATGCCGCTTCGTCACGCATTTCGCCTAGCTGGACCGGTCTAGATCCCGACTTAGTCAAAAGGAACCCGGGTCGTGTTCAGCTTACATGCGGATGTCACGCGGTTTGGACTTCACGGACACGAAAAAACGCGCTAAACTGATTTCACCTCGAGGAACCCGTAGCCGGTTTTTCTGAGAGCTGTTGGATCATCTCGATCTTGACCGTTAGTGCTAGGGCGCTGCGGCTATAAATAGTGGGGGACCCTTGGCCATTTATTCCCCACAAAGTCTCTAGCGTCTGAGTTGAGCTCGCGTCTGAGGTTCCTAGCTTGGGTCTTCTAGCTCGGTTCGCGTTTCCTGTGGTGAGTCCCCGAGTTCCTCTTTCTTTTGCGAATATCCTTCCCTTCTTGTCTCATAATGTCGTCTAGCGTAGATGTAGATAGTCTCATCGACGAGCCCGAGGTGGGTACCTCGGCTTAGGGTGGCTCCTCTGCCGCCCAGCCGTCCAATGTACATGCAGCTTCGGGTTATCTGGAATCCACCTCCCATCGAGGTCGGGTGCCAGATCAGTTCGGCCCTTCCACCATGACCCCGGAGAGGCTCCAAGACCTCATACAGTGGTTCAACCTCCCTGGGCAACATTCCTACAGCCTTCCTACCGGCAACTTCCCATGGGAGCACGGTCCTGACGAGATCGTGGTCTTTAGGGTGCAATTGATAGCCGGACTCCGACTTCCTCTTCACCCCCTGATTCTTGAGGTGCTGGTGCACTTCAACATCACTTTGGACCAGCTTCACCTGAACTCCATACGGAATGTGGTGGGGGCCATTTCCCTTTGTTTTGACCGACCTCTTCCCATTGACCTGGACGTTATCAGTACAATCTTGGTCATAAAGAAGAGTGCTTCGGGCACTCTCCCCGGGCACCGAAGGTCTTATTACCTGTCTCCCCGCCCGGGTTTCAAACTTATGCACAAGCTCCCGAGTAAGTCCCGGCTTGGAAGCGGGACTACTTCGTAGTTCGGAGTAGCAGGGGGTGTCCCTTCCCTACCGACTGGAGGGTGGCCGTTCAAGACCCCGGAATCATCCTAGACGGGAAGACCAAGAAGGCACTCCAGTCGCTGGCTCAGCTCAGGTTAAATTACAAAGACTTCACATCTAAGGAGAAGCTCATCCAGGCCGGCTTGAGCTCGAGTAGGTTTTCCTTCACTTCAGCTTTTTGTCCATATATTTACTTCGGGGTTACTAATGCCGAGCTCCACTGCAGGTCCCATGGAGGCGGAGAAGATTGATGGCCAGAGGCTGTTTCACCATATGAAGAGGAAGAAGCGTGTGGCCAAGAAGGCACGCGTTGAGTCTCCGCCGGCCTCTGCCGAGGCTCAGCCTTCACAGGCTCCGGTTCCGGAGCCCGAGCTCCCTGGCGTCCAACCTGTCATCGATCTGGAGGAGGACACGATGCCTTAGGGACCTAAGACGGCGGCAGAGCCCGCCATTGAGCTTGCCGAGACAGCTACTGGAGGTGCCCCAGAATCTGCTCCTGAGGCACGTCCCGCTGGGGCTTCAGCCGGGGCCTGTCCTGTGGATGCCGCCGCCGACGCTTCCGAGGAGTCCATCCATGTGGCAGAGATGATGGCCTCTAGTTCGGAGAGTCAGGGGGGTGAGAGTATTCTGAACCCCCAGTGTAGTCTCCAGAAGAGCAAGGAGGCCGCGTACCCAGAGGAGGTCATGGAATGGGCTGATCTCACTCCTGGTCAACTCGGTGCCCGGGCTACTTCTCATACCATGGTGGTAAGTTCCCTGTGAAAGATTCTCCCCCTCTTTTTTCTTTCGTTTTTTTTTTTTTTGCTGATTGGTCTTGCCTTCTTGTAGCTGAACTCCGTCGTGCATGCCTTGACCTTCCAGTCCGACCGGCACATGAGACAGGCTCTGTAAGCCGAGAAGTCATCCCGTGAAGCCCATACTGAACTGAGGGCAGCTCGGGGTCAGATCCACCGCCTTCAGAACGTCGCCTCAGCTCAAAAGAGCTTTATTGAGGTGCTGTTGAAGGAGAAGAACGAGCTAACCCGAGACAAGGACAAACTGAGGGCCGAAGTGAGCGGGTTCAAGGTCGGCCGGGAAGCTTTGAGGCTCGAGGTAGACAGTCTCAAGACGGATCGGGACAGCCTCAGGGTAGATCGGGATAGGCTCAGGGCAGACTGGGACGCCCTAAAGCTTGAGGTGCAGGGCCTTAAGGAGGCCAAAGGAAAGCTGGAGCGCGAGGTGGAGTTCCTCCGAGCTGACATCAAGGAGAAGACAGAAATCTTCGAGGACTCCCTCCAGGAGACCAAGGTGTAGGTTGTTATTGATTATGTCCAATCGTCGAAGTTTGACGATGTGATGACCGAGGCCTACTGCAAGGGCTTCAAGTTCAGCCGGTGGCTGATCAGGCACCTCTACCCCGATCTGGACACGAGCGCTATCACCACTTCCCGGATCACCGATGACATAGTGCGTCAGTCGGCGGATGATCCGGACTCTGAGGACGAAGGCGCTGACAATGAAGTAGAGGCCACTGGCCCAGTTACTGTCCCCGAAGAGGTCCCTAGCGGAGACAACGAGCCTCCAAAATAGCTCGGTCTTTGTATTTACAAGCTTTTTCTTCTCTTTTTTCTTTTTCTTGTAACAAAACTTTTGTAACGAAATTTTCATAATGAGAAATTTACTTTGCCAAACACGTGCAATTTTCTTTTACTTGCTGATGTGGTTGTTTGTTCCGAACTGTTAGGCTATCAGGCTAATTACATGAAGTGAGGGTTCCTCAACTGTCGTGATCCTGAACCGTATTCCAATACTTAGTAGGAGTAGCCTTACGCACACCGAGGTGAGTAACATAGTAGGGCACATGCCTGGCCTGTCTGCACCCGGGGCGGGCTATACATCACAAGGTTCATGTCCGAACTGCCTACGCCTTAGGAATTACAAGTGCTTAGCCTATGCCGATGAGATAACTAGGCTTTATATGGTGCCGAGGTCTTTCATTAGCCCAGCATCTTAGCCCTTAGGCTGGAGGAGCGGCTTATAGTCCATTCTCTTGGAGTCCACCTATGCTGAAGAGGCAGCAGAGTCTTATAGTTCCGAGACCATGTTAGCTCGGTATTTTGGCCCTTAGGCTCGGGGAGTGACTCGTGGCCTACTCAGCCGTTACAGATAATATCGTCTTAAGTTGACAATATTCCATGCACGAGGTACTTGTATCCCTTCGAGTGTCTCGAGCTCATATGTTCCTTCCCTGAGAACTCGTTTCACTCGGTAAGGTCCTTCCCAATTTGGTCCGAGCTTACCAACGCCGGGCTCAGGTACCATAACTTTTCGAAGAACCAGGCCGCTAACGCGAAGGTTCCGCTTCTTGACCCTGGCGTTATAGTACCGAGCAACTCTTTGTTGGAAAGTTGTGGTCCTGATATTTGCGAGGTCCCTTACTTCGTCAAGTAGGTCGAGGTTGGTACGTAGCTTGTCTTCATTTGCCTTGTCGACATACGCTTCCAGCCATAGCGAGGGAACCTCAATCTCAGCTGGGATGACTCCTACGGTGCCGTAGGTGAGATTGAAGGGAGTTTCTCCTGTGGCGGTCTTCTCTGTGGTTCAGTAAGCCCATAGGACACTAGGTAGCTCGTCTGCCCACAACCCTTTAGCTCGGTCCAACCGTGCCTTCAGTCCGCGGAGGATGGCTTTGTTTGTGACCTCTGCCTAACCGTTTTCTTGAGGGTGTGCAACTGAAGTAAAATTTTGTCGGATTCCCATGTCTTGGCACCAGTTCTGGAATTTGATGTTCTCGAACTAATTGACATTGTCGGAGATCAGTACCTGAGGTAACCCGAAGCGGCACACAATGTTCTTCCAAAAGAAGTTTTGGTTGTTCCGAGCTATGATCGTTATAAGGGGTTCGACTTCTACCCACTTGGTGAAGTAATCCATTGCTACCACTAAGAATTTCCTCTGGCCTGCTGCTGGCGGGAACGGTCCAAGTATGTCGATGCCCCATTGCGCGAAAGGCCACGGGCTGGTGAGATACTTGAGATCGGCAGTAGGTTGGTGGTGAATATTGGCATGCTTCTGGCATTTGTCACATTTTCTAATGAGCTCAATGGCATCTGCCTTCATTGTTGGCCAATAATAGCCCTGTCGAAGTGCCTTTTGGGCTAGGGTCCTACCCCCCAAGTGTCCGCCACACAGACCCTCATGAGTGTCGTGGAGTACAAACTCGGCTTCGGTAGGTCGCAAGGAACGCAGGTAGGGGAGCGTGTAGGATCTCCGGTACAACCGTTTGTTTATTATGACGTATTTGGCTGCCTGGCGCTGCACCCTTCTGGCTGCATTGCGATCTGCAGGGAGGGTCCTGTGTAGCAAGAAGCTCGCGAGTGGGTCAATCCAGCTCGGCTCTGCTTGAGCGACGGGAGAGACCTCCTCTGCCCCCCCGAGAATGCTAGGCCGAGATATGTCCTCTATGTACACGGTTCTCATGGTGATGTCACTGGTGCTAGCTAATCTGGACAGGGCGTCGGCCTCAGCGTTCTCCGATCTAAGGATTTGCCTGATGAAGTGTGATTGGAAGTTGAGCAGGGCCTCTTTGACTTTGGCTAAGTAGGCGACCATGGTTGGCTCACGAGCTTCGTACTCTCCTGTGACTTGGTTCACTACGAGCTGGGAATTGCTGTAGATGACGATGTGTTTGGCTTTTACTTCTCTGGCTAAAGCTAGTCCAGTTATCAATGCCTCGTATTCCGCTTCATTGTTGGATGCCGTGAACTCAAAGCGCAGCGCGTACTCCAATTTCGTGCCACTTGGGCCGTGCAGAACTATTCCAGCTCTGCTGCCCTGTTGGGTCGAGGAGCCATCTACGTGAAGGATCCTGGGCTCCTCATCCCAGTTCGCGCTTGGCCTAACTAGGAGAGATGCCACACTGGTTGCTACTTCACGGGGCTCAGACTCAACCGGCCTGGGAGCTTCGAGCTCACCCGAACTGGGGGCCTCGTGCTCAACCGGCCTGGGGACTTCGGAGCTGAATGTGTACTCAACGATGAAATCTGCTAAGGCTTGGGCCTTAATAGCAGTTCGCGGCTTGTACTGGAGGTCGGACTCGCTGAGCTCAATGGCCCACTCCGTCAGCCGACCAGAGACCTCGGGCTTAAGTAAGACTTGGCTCAGAGGTTTGTCGGTGAGGACGATAACAGTGCGATTACTAATGCGTATGCTAGCTTTTCTATCTCCAGGTATCTCGTCTCTGCTCCCTGCAATACTTTTCTAACATAATAGATGGGTTGTTGGACCCGATCTACTTCCTTTATTAGTACCGAACTGACCACTTCGTCGCTAGACGAGATGTACAGTTCTAAAACATCGCCCTCCTCGGGCCGGGTTAAGATCGGCACACTAGCGAGGTATTTCTTGAGCTCGTCAAACGCGAGATGACAGTCTTGGGTCCATTTGAACCCTTTGCTCTTAATTGCCTTAAAGAACGACAGACAGCGGTCCGCTGACTTGGACATGAAGCGGCTCAGGATGGCTATGCGGCCATTCAACCTCTAAACCTCCTTCAACTTTTGAGGTGGTCTCATATCTAAAATGGCCTTAATCTTATCCGGGTTGGCCTCAATGCCGCGCCGGTTAACGATGTACCCTTGGAATTTACCCGAGGTAACACCGAAGACACACTTGTTCGGATTCAACTTCATATTGAACTTACGCAAAATTTCAAAAACAGAATGCAAATCTTGAATTAATTCATGCGAAAATTGAGTTTTGACGGCCATGTCGTCTACATAACATTCTACTTTTCTGCCAATTAATAGCTCAAACAATTTATTTACAAGCCTTTGAAAGGTTGCCCTTGTGTTTTTCAACCCAAAGGGCATAACCTTGTAACAATATAGACTGAACTCTGTGATGAAGGCTGTCTTTTCTTTCGTCCGTCGGGTCCATCTTGATTTGGTTATAGCCTGAATAGGCGTCTAAGAAACTTAACAACTCGTGCCCTGAGGTCGCGTCCACAAAGCGGTCGATTCTGGGGAGCGGGAAACAGTCTTTTGGGCAGGCTCGGTTTAGGTCGATGTAGTCGACGCACATGAACCACTTGCCGTTAGCCTTCTTCACCAGAACGGGGTTGGCTACCCAGCTCGAGTAGTGGACTTCTCATATGAAGTCAGCTGCGAGGAGCTTCGCGACCTCCTCGTCGACCGCTTTCCACTGCTCTAGGGCTAGGTTGTGTTTCTTCTGTCTAACGGGCCCAATTACAGTATCAGTATTGAGCTTGTGGGTTATAAGGCCAGGGTCTATACCGGGCATCTCTGCTGCGAACCATGCAAAAATATCTAAGTTTTGAAGTAAAAAAATTACTAGTTCGGATCGCAGAGGTTCCTGGACGGAAGCACCGATCTGAAGTGTCCGAGCTGGGTTTGTTGCTGAAGTTGGAACAATGACTGTTTCTTCCGTGGGTGCAGCTCATTCTTCGCCTTGCTCTATAGGCCGCTCCAGTTCGAGGTCATCGACCACCTTGGTCTTTCCCACAGACAGCGCCAAATGATGGTGCGCAATCCGGTCACTCCTGGCAGGCACTTGCGTGGCTCCCGAAAAGTACCTGAGATGGAGAAGAAGAAGAAGAAGAAGAAGAATAAGAAGAAGAAGAAGAAGAATCGGCGGGGGCTTGCCCGGCGGGAACACTCCGACGCTTAAGTTAGTATTCTATGGAAGAAGCAAGGAGAGAAAGATGGCTAAGAGTGCAGATAGCGCGAGTGATGGAAGATGATGCCCTGTTGCCTGAGAATAGGCTCCTTATAGCAGAAATCCGTTGCATCAGGCCTACTGACCTCTGACAGGGCAGGTATAACCGCCACTATCAGCCTGCCGCAACCGTTACAGGCAGTGCTGAGATGACACGCGCGGGGCTGTCATCGTAGGGTACGTGCCTGTCAGGTGTAAGGCACCCTCTAAAGGTGGCAGGCACGACGCTGTCTGACGAGGGATATGGCTACTGTCCCCAGATTTGTCGGGTACGGTGGTCGGGCAGGAGATCTTCCTACGGTATGCCGAACTACCCTTCCGTGAGTTACCCTGTGCCGGGCTATCTCGCAAGCGGCGAGCTGCCTGTGGCAAGCTAAGCCGAGCTGTCTGGCTCGAGGTGTCTTCACCTCGGGGTATCTATAGGCAAATCGGTGTGTTCCTGTCTGGGAGTGGCCCGAGGTCCACCAGGAGGAGCTCGGGTATTAGAAAAGGTCAGGGGACCCCGAGCTCGGGGGCAGCTCGGGGTGCCTTAGCCCTAGGGAGGAGGTGCAGGCCAGGCGGCTCCCAGCGAGTAGTCTATCCCGCCGAGTTGCTGGGCTGAACTCGGTGGGACCTTCCCTCCGAGTTGTGGCTACGCTTGCTGTGCTGTCGCGCTGAGTCATCGTTTGAGTAAGGTCACACCCACGTGTACCTGGGCTACGAGGTCGGGCCAAATCATCCTCCATCAACAAACATTAGATAGCAGATCCTTGGAGCTCTCTTGCTCATCTTGATCCCCTTTAGGGCTATCAATGGGTCAAGTTGGACCCAATAGACCTGACGGACCCGAATTGATGGATCGGTTGTGGTTCTTGATAAATTGTCCCAAAACGTATTGGTTTGGAACCGATTCCACCCAGTCCTGAATTGATTCAGACCATGCACGAGATATATATGTATAATATATATATCAATGTTCAAAGAAGTAGATCAGACATAGACGAGGAAAAGGAAGAGGTTCATGGGTCAGAGGTTCATGCATAATAAAGTAATAAATGAAAATAAGAAGTCATGGACAGTGTTTAGAAAACTAGACCGGACTTGCCAGTTAGACTGGTTAAACCGTTACCTAGAACTTTGTCTGGTTTGGTCATACCCTAATAACCAATTTTGCTAAAAACCGGTTAACCAGTAGGTTTAATCGGAAAACCAACGAACCGGTCCCAATTTCATAAAACCGCTTGGGTCCTTAAATAATTGAAATTTTAAAATGTAATTTAACAAGACTTTGACCCATAACCACTTAATTTTATATATTGCTTAATTACCACTAATCCACTTCTTTACTTATGTTAATTAGTGATGTTTTATTATACATATTACTTTATTATGAACGTGTTTTAAAGAAAACGTAAATTACAAGACTTGAACCTTAGTCATTTGTTTTAAAAAGTAAAGAACTTGCCATCCATCCACCATATTTAAACATATTGATATGTGTAAAATATAATATATATAGTGTTTATATGACCCATAGTATATATATATATATATATGCATATGTCACGTCATCATGATTTGACCCGAGTTCAACCTCTAATGCGTGAACATCTCCCTTCTTCGGTTCTATGCTCAGTCTAATTCTCTAAACATTTTGGTCATGGGTTTAAATCTTATTAAATGCATTTTAAAATTTCAATTGGTTAAGGATCTGAGAAGTTTCATGAAACTGAGATCAATTCACAAGTTTTTTGGTTAAACTGGCCAGTTAACTGGTTTTCACCATTTTTTAATGAAAGCGGTTACTGGGGTAAGACTAAATTGGCTAAGGTCCTGGGTCACGGTTCAACTGGTCCAACTGTCGTTGGTCGGGTCCAGTTTTCTAAACACTAATATATTATTAAATGTATTCATCTATTTAATATTTTTAATAGATTTATTATAATCAAGTCCAATGGGTCAAACCCGATTACCCTAAGACGATCGGTTTGATTCTACGTCTAAAATTATAGACCCTATTGGGTCCAGTCTGGTTTTGGGTCCTAAGTATATCTTGCCGGGTTAATTCCAGTCCCGACCTAGACACGATCTGTTTACAGCCATAATCCCTTCAACCTGGCCTTTCCAATTAGTTCTTGTTGAGAGAGTTGTTTTATGTTAAGTCTTGGGAGGCAAGGTAATCTATTAATTTCCAGAAAGAAAATACAAGGGCACTATTTGGTGCGCTCGTGGAAGACTGTATTAGCAGCAATGTGGAGAGCTACCTTATTGTCACATAATATATAATTCCATTAGTTGGGGATGATCAAGTCCAAGATCACTATAGAATTGTGTAAGCCAAATTAATTCACTACTTGCAACGGCCATGGCACGATATTTTGCTTCAGCTAAGGAGCAAGAAATTGTAGATATTGCTTCTTGAACTTCCAAGATAAAAGGAGAGTTTCCAAGGGTGACGAAATATCCTGTGGTTGAACACCTAGTGGTTGGGCATCCAGCCTAATTAAAATCATAAAAGGCAGAATAACCAAGTCATTTTCAACAGGACAACTAGAGTGCATCCGAAGCTGTGAGATGTAAAGAGAGTGCAATCAGCCTTGGATTGTGTAAACCCTCATTGAAGTAGAGTGTGGGCCAAAGTTTCAAACCGATTTCGTGAAACCTGTTTAAGCCCCATATATAGACTTATTCAATTTGTAAATTCTTTTGTCACCAAGAGATGAGCTAGGAGGAGGCTGCATGTAAACTTCTTCATGAGAGTTCCATGGAGGAAAGAATTATTTATTTCCTTCTGATGTAATTCCCAATTTTGTGCCACAACAAGTGATAACCATCAAACAGTATCCAATTTAGCAATCGGAGTATGTCTCTCTGTAATCAATATCTTCTATTTAGGTGTAATCTTTTGCAATAAGGCGTGCTTTATAGCGCTCTATAGTTCCACCGGATTTGGATTTGATTTTGAAGACCCATTTAACCTAATTAGAATCTTGTCCAAGTATGTGTGGCTTCTAGTGCTGCTAACTTGGCTTCCATAGCTTGTTGCCATTGAGTATGTTGACAATAGACCTGTTCATGGGCCGGGTAGCCCAAAGGCCCGGCCCGGCCTGGCCCGCACCCGGTCGGGCTTGGTCATGTAATTAGGCCCACGGGCTTGACCTCGGGCCTAACACAGTAAGCCCGATTGTGTTTTGAGCCGGGCTCAGAATTTGTTAAAAAAGCCCGACTCGGCCCGATTCAGCATTATATATTTTATAAAATACATAATGTGTATTTTATATTTTATACAAAATATATAAGTAATATAATATTTATTGAATTATATATATATTTATAATTTAATATATACATTTTTTATTTTTTTCTTTATAATTTCTCTCTCTCTATTCAACCGCTTCAGGAGTAGTAACAACATGGGCTAAATTTTGGGCTCGGGCCCAAGCCCAGGCTTTGGGCTTTTTATGAGGGCCAGGCTCAGACCCAAGTTATAGGCCCGATGGTCGAATCAGGCTCAGGCTCGGGCCTTAGAAAAATCTATTAATACAGAGTGAAAGCTCGGCTCGAGTCTGGCCTGACCCGACCCATGAACGGGTCTAGTAGCTTGCTGATATGTGGTGGGCTCAATTAGGGTGTAATCAGTGGAAGTTAATTTGTTGATGGTTCTGAGATGTTGTAGGTCCAATTGTGGGACAAATATAGTCAGTTAGATGTGCTGGTGGATGCTAGGTCCTTATGGGTCTGGTATATATAACTGGCTGAACTGGTAGGGTGAATTTAGTCTCGGCTTGGGTGTGATGAGATCAGGAATTAGGTAGATTATTTGAAGTGGAATCAATAGTATTAGTGTTTTAATAATGGATTTGGGTATGAGAATTATCAACAATAGTCTTAATAATAGGAAGAGGAATCATAGGTAATAAAGGGTTTTTATTGTGAAGTTCCTCGGTGGTATGAGTGGTATGCTTATAACGGAATTGATCTTCAAAACAATAACATCTCGTGAGACGAATAAGCGCCCATTTGTAATATTGTATACATGGTAATCCTTTTGGGCACAAGGATACCCAAGTGATGTGGGGTGACTCAACCCAGCCCATTTGAGGCTGGGAGGCCCAGCCCACGAGCGCCAGATCAGAGAACGACATTCGCTACAATAGGGGTTGCATTGCCCCCATCGTATGGAGCCAACTGCGGTGCGCTCACATGACTCTGCCAAACCCGCTGATGGCCCTCGTACGACACCCATTTTAGGTGTTCATCTCCACCTACCTCCAACCAGTTCAAGTATAAATAAGGGTACCTCCCTCCAGGTAAGGAGTTACAAAAACTCAAGACCAACAACTATTGTCGTAAGGGCTATTGCAATAACTGCTGTTGTGACTTTATTCTAGAACTACCTACCAGGATCCTATCTTGGTACTCTCCCATCGTATCCTGTACTAAATTGACCATTGGAGACTCTGCCTCAGGTTCTCACCCAGGGCCTCTGACGAATTTCTACCTTGCAGCACTTCAACCACCTACCCTTGCCTTCTACCATACTCAGAATCCACCCCGCTTCGGCGTACACACCTCGGACTCAACAGCGACCTCTCCAAGTCCTCAAAGCCTTCGACCACCCTTCGGAGTCCAGGGGCAAAATTACTTTGTTGCCATCGGCCATTCCAAGCACCAACAATTGGCGCCGTCTGTGAGAACAACACTGGTACGTTCCCCAAAAGAACTATAGCAAGTCTCCAAGCTCCGACCGATCAACATGGTATGAAGAATGAGGAATACACAAAATCTTGTCACCGATGAACAGTTCCAGGCCATGCTCGACTGCTTGGAATATTTGACACAACGAGTCGAGCAGAACTTTCCCCAGGTAGGAGGTCGCCCCCAAGGTGACCGCCCCGTCGGGGAGTCAACACTGCTGGGATGGCGCAGGTCCACCACCCAATCGGCCTCCAACCCCGGCCACACGGAGCAGGCCGAGCCCTTAGAGTCTGGCAGCAGTCGCTTGGCCGACCCATGCTCCAGCACCTTTAGACCTTCCAACTGAAGGGTGGAGGATCTGGAGTGATGGGAGGATAGCCGTCATCCCTCCGAGCAAGATCACCGACATCGAAGGGCTAATCTGAGGGACGAAGGCGGGCGCCACGATTGCCCCAATGCCCATTCTAGGGTCGAGGGATGGCATCGAGCCTTTTCCCCTCACGTCTCGGATCTCCGGGATGTCCTTAATGACCACCGCGCTAAATGCGGAGCACAAAGTCTCAACTCCAAGCACCCCGAAGCCCGTGCCGAGCACCATTGTGTTTGTAAAGACCGGGATGGCACGTAGGCCATGCCCGACCCCATGTTCGCCAAACTTCGAGCCGAGCTCGGAGCAATCAAAGTCGAGCTTAAATAGGTGAAAGAGGGCTGAACAGACACCTCGGTCGAACAAAGCTCCTGCCAAGGGAGAATGGATGCCTTCCCCCCTGATATCATCGCCGAACCTCTACCCCCGAACTTCAAGGCTCCCGCCTTGGAGATGTACGACAGGAACTCTGACCCAGACGACAACCTGGAAAGCTTCAGGGCACTCATGATCCTATATGGGTACTCCGATGCCTTGACGTGCCGAACTTTCCAAGCAACCTTCAAGGGGGCCACTCAGCGGTGGTACTCAAGCCTCCCACCTTGGTCCATCAACTCGTGGGAGCAATTCTCCAGCATGTTCCTCGCACGCTTCATCAGTAGCCGATGCCCCCAAAAGAGCGTCGTCTTACTAATGACTAACAAGCAGAAGCGAGGGGAAAGCTTGCGGTCGTACATTGACTGCTTCAAGAAAGAAGAACTTGAGATCCGTGAACTTGACTCCCTGATCTCCATGCATGCCGCTATTAGAGGGCTCCTCCCGGCTCTACTCTCAAATGCTTCGTGGCCAAAAGCCAACTGAAGACAAAGTTGGAGTTCCTGGAAAGGGCCCAGAAGTATATTGCGGTCGAAGAGGCCACGGCTACGAACAGCCATGAGAGGGGCGTGGAGCACCGGGACGGAGCCCCCGAGTAGAAGAGAAAAAACAGGGACAGAGTCATAGCAACAACAACAACAGAAAACCTTCGACCCCAGCCTTGTCTTATAATCAATAAACGCCACTCAACTCCACACGTACGTAGATCTTGATGCAGATCGGGTAGGAGAAATTTATGAAGTGGCCCAAAAAGTTGAATAAGAACCCCCATAAGGGGGAATCCTAAAAAGTACTGCAAGTTTCACCGAGGTATGGGCCACGACACTGAGGACTGCTACGATCTTAAAAACCAGATAGAGTCACTCATTCATCGCGGCCACCTTAAGAAGTACATCGGAGGTGAGGCTGGCACCTCATCCTCTCAACAATAGCAACAGTAGCACCAGCATGCAGAAGGCGTCATCGACGTCATAGTGGGAGGCATGACCTCGGGTGGTGCCTCGGCTTCGGCTCGAAAAGCCTATGCTACGCAATTAAACATCCAGGGGCCGACCCCCAAGAAGCAGAAGAAGGAACCCCTCTCATTTACGGACAAGGACCGGAAGGGGGTAGTTGTCCCCCATGATGACGCATTGGTGGTTTCGACCGTCATTGTGATCTTCGTAGTCAAAAGGATCCTTGTAGACAATGGCTCCTCAGCCGACATCCTATCTACGAAGCTTTTGAAAAGATGAAGATAGCTTCGGAGCGCCTCCAACCAATAGATGCCCCACTAGTCGGCTGCTCTGGCAACATCGTCGAACCGGAGGGCAAGATTTCCCTACCGATCATAGTAGGGACAGAGCCCCAACAGGTGACAAGGATGATAGAGTTCCTGATTGAGAAGATTGGCTCACCCTATAACGCTATAATGGGGAGGCCAACCCTTTACACACTCCAGGTAGCTATTTCTTCCTATCACCTCGCCTTGAAGTTCCCCATCGAGCATGGCGTCGGGGTCGTTCGTGGGGACCAGCATGCCGCCCGTCAGTGCTATGTGGCAGCACTAAAGGGCAGGAATAAAGAAGCTCTGCCACTAGAGGGTCTCGACCTTAGGGAGGAGCCAGCAAGCTGAGGCCAGTAGGCCGATCACGTTGTCTCGGTCCCCCTAAACGAGGATGAACCCGACAAAACGGTCTGCGTCGGGTCCAACCTTTCCCCTGAAAGCCTATTCGAACTGGTAAGTTTCCTCAGACTCAATGCGGACGTCTTAGATTGGTCCGCCACTGACATGCCTGGAATTTACCCCTCAGTCATTACACACAGGCTCAGCGTGGACCCAAGCTCTAGGTCAATTCGGCAAAAGAAGATGAACTTTGCACCAGAACGTTGGAAGGCCATAGAGGAGGAAGTTGAAAAGCTACTCGTCGCCGCTTCATCCGAGAGGTACACTACCCCAATTGGTTGTCAAATGTAGTTATGGTAAAGAAAGCTAACGGGAAATGGTAAATCTATATTGAATTCATAGACCTTAACTGAGCCTGCCCCAAGGACAGTTTTCCTTTGCTGATGGTAGACCACCTCGTTGATGCCACTGCAGGGTATGAGTTGTTTAGCTTCATGGATGCCTTCTCCAGATACAATCTGATAAACATGCACCCAGACGATGAAGAGAAAACCTCATTCATCACCGAGCACGACACATACTACTACCGTGTGATGCCCTTTGGCCTCAAGAATGCTGGGGCCACCTACCAGCGCCTTGTCAACAAGGTGTTCAAAGAGTAGATGGGGAGAAACGTCGAAGCCTATGTGGATGACATTGTTGTGAAGAGCCTGAGGGCTGAGACCCACGTCTCAGACCTAGTCGAAACCTTCGACACCTTGTGGAAGTATAACATGAAGCTTAACCCCAGCAATTGTGCCTTCGGTGTTACTTCAGGCAAATTCTTAGGTTTCGTCATCACTCAGAGAGGCATTGAGGCTAATTCTGAGAAGATACAGGCCATACTAGATGTGGCACCCCCGTGGACGGTGATGGAGACCCAAAAACTCAACGACCAAATAGCAGCCCTCAATCGCTTCATGTCAAAGTCAGTCGACCGCTGTCTACCGTTCTTCTGTGCCATCAAGAAGCTGAAAGAGTTCCAGTGGACGGAGGAGTGCCGACGTGCCTTTGATGAGCTCAAGGCTTTCCTTACTTCGCCTCCCCTTCTCGCCCGGCCGGCCGAGGGGGAAACCTTGTACTTATACCTCTCGACCAGGGATGAGGCAATCAGTTCAGTCCTCATGTCGGAAGATGGCGTGTAGAAGCCAGTTTACTATGCCAGCAAGGTCCTCTGCGACGCCGAGACCAGGTACCCTGAGATAGAAAAGTTGGCTTTTGCCTTCGTGATTTCGACAAGGAAACTCCGGCCGTATTTCCGACTGTAGTGGTCATGATGAACCAACCCCTCAAGGCCATCCTTACCAAACCTAAGACCTTGGGATGCCTAACGAAGTGGGCCATCGAGCTGTCGGAATTTGACATCCAGTACCAGCTGAGGCCCGCAATCAAAGCACAAGCCCTGGTAGACTTTATAGTGGAGTGCACTTTCAGCCGAGACCTTCGCCAGCCCCCAGAAAATGTTGAGGGGGATCATGTGGACGACGAGGCTTAACCTCGATGGAATCTCTTTGTCGGTGGTTCCTCCAATGCTAAAGAAAGCGAAGTAGGCCTTATCCTCCTCACACCAGATGATATTGTCTTGGAGTATGCGCTAAGGTTCGACTTACAAGCATCGAACAAGGAGGCAGAGAATGAGGCCCTCCTTGCTGGTCTCTAGCTTGCTAGGGACCTCGGCTCCTCACATGTCGAAGTCTTCAGCGTCTCTTAGCTGGTGGTAAATTAGGTGAATGGTGAGTAAGAGGATAGAGAACAAAGCATGTCCAAGTACCTCGCCAAAGTTCAAGATCTAGCCCGCCACTTTCAATGCTTCTCCCTACAATGGGTCCCACGAGCCGAGAATGCATGAGCTGACGCTCTCTCCAAGTTGGCGAGTACCTTAAGCGGATCCCTCGGCCGGACCGTGCTCCCCATAGAGGCCGAACCTTCATGGATGGGCCAAGGATATTGTATACATGGTAATCCTTTTGCGCACAAGGATACCCAAGTGATGTGAGGTGACTCAACCCAGCCCATTTGAGGCTGGGAGGCCCATCCCGCAAGCGCCAGATCAGGGAATGACATTCGCTACAACAGGCGTTGCCTTGCCCCCATCGTATGGAGCCAACTGTGGTGCGCTCACATGACTCTGCCAAACCCGCTGATGGCCCTCGTACGACACCCATCTCAGGCATTCATCTCCACCTACATCCAAGCAGTTCAAGTATAAATAAGGGTACCTCCCTCTAAGTAAGGGGGTTACAAAATCTCAAGACCAACAGCTATTGTCATAAGGGCTATTGCAATAACTGCTGTTGTGACTTTCTTCTTGAACTACCTACCAGGATCCTATCCTGGTACTCTCCCATCATACCCTGTACTAATTTGACCATTGGAGACTCTGCCTCGGGTTCTAACCCGGGGCCTCTGATGAGTTTCTACCTTGAAGCACTTCAACCACCTACTCTTGCCTTCTACCGTACTCGGAGTCCACCCCGCTTCGGCGTACACACCTCGGACTCAGTAGCGACCTCTCCAAGTCCTCAAAGCTTTCGACCACCTTTTCGGAGTCCAGGGGAAAAATTACTTTGTTGTCATCAGCCATTCCGAGCACCAACAATTGGCGTCGTCTGTGGGAACAACACTAGTACGTTCCCCGAAAGAACTATAGCAAGTCTCCAAGCTCCGACCGATCAACATGGTACGAAGAACGAGGAATACACAAAATCTTGTCACCAATGAACAGTTCCAGGCCATGCTCGACTGCTTGGAATATTTGACACAGCAAGTCGAGCAAAACTTTCCCCAGGCAGGAGGTTGACCCCAAGGTGACCGCCCCCTCGGGGAGTCAACACTGCCGGGTCGGCGCGGGTCAACCACCCAGTCTGACCCCATGTTCGCCGAACTTCGAGCCGAGCTCGGAGCTATCAAAGTCGAGCTTAAACAGGTGAAAGAGGGCCGAGCAGACACCTCGGCCGAACAAAGCTCCTGCCAAGGGAGAATCGATGCCTTCTCCCCTGATATCATCGCCGAGCCTCTACCCCCGAACTTCAAGGCTCCTGCCTTGGAGATGTACGATGGGAACTCTGACCCGGACGACCACCTGGAAAGCTTCAGGGCACTCATGATCCTATATGGGTACTCCGATGCCTTGACGTGCTGAACTTTACAAACAACCTTCAAGGAGGCCACTCGGCAGTGGTACTCAAGCCTCCCACCTTGGTCCATCAACTCGTGGGAGCAATTCTCCAGCATGTTCCTCACACACTTCATCAGTAGCCGATGCCCCCAAAAGAGCGTCATCTTACTAATACTGACAAGCAGAAGCGAGGGGAAAGCTTGCGGTCGTACATTGACCGCTTCTAGAAAGAAGAACTTGAGGTTGAAGAGGCCTTGGCTACAGACACCCATGAGAGGGGCGTGGAGCACCGGGACGAAGCCTCCGAGAAGAAGAGAAAAATGGGGACCAGAGCCGCAGCAACAACAACAACATAAAGCATTCGACCCCAGCCTTGTCATATAATCAATACACGCCACTCAACTCCACCCGTACCTAGATCTTGATGCAGATCGGGTAGGAGAAATTTATGATGGGCCCAAAAAGTTGAATAAGAACCCTCATCAGGGGGAATCCTAAAAAGTACTACAAATTTCACCGAGGTATGGGCCACAACACTGAGGACTGCTACGATCTCAAAAACCAGATAGAGTCACTCATTCGTCGAGGCCACCTTAAGTAGTACATTGGAGGCGAGGTTGGCGCCTCGTCCTCTCAACAATAGCAACAGTAGCACCAGCATGCAACAGGCATATCAACGTCATAGTGGGAGGCATGACCTCGGGTGGAGCCTCGGCTTTGGCTCGCAAAGCCTATGCCAGGCAGTTAAGCATCCAGGGGCCGGCCCCCAAGAAGCGGAAGAAGGAATCCTTCTCATTCACGGACAAGGACTGGAAGGGGGTAGTTGTCCCCCATGATGACGCATTGGTGGTTTCGACCATCATTGTGAACTTCGTAGTCAAAAGGATCCTTGTAGACAGTGGCTCCTTAGCCGACATCCTTTCTATGAAGCTTTTGAAAAGATGAAGATAGCTTCGGAGCGCCTCCAACCAATAGATGCCCCACTAGTCGGCTTCTCTGGCAGCATCGTCAAACCGGAGGGCAAGATTTCCCTTCCGATCATAGTAGGGACAGAGCCCCAACAGGTGACAAGGATGATAGAGTTCCTGATTGAGAAGATTGGCTCACCCTATAACGCTATAATGGGGAGGCCAACCCTTCACGCACTCCAGGTAGCCATTTCTTCCTACCACCTCGCCTTGAAGTTCCGCATCGAGCATGGCGTCGGGGTCGTTCGTGGGGACCGGCTTGCCGCCCGTCAGTGCTATGTGGTAGCACTAAAGGGTAGGAATAAAGAAGCTCTACCACTAGAGGGTCTCGACCTTAGGGAGGAGCCAGCAAGCCGAGGCCAGCAGGCCGAGCACCTTGTCTCGGTCCCCTTAAACGAGGATGAACCCGACAAAACAGTCCGCGTCGGGTCCAACCATTCCCCTGAGAGCCTATTCGAACTGGTAAGTTTCCTCAGACTCAATGCGGACGTCTTTGAATGGTCCGCCACTGACATGCCCGGAATTTACCCCTCAGTCATTATGCACCGGCTGAGCGTGGACCTAAGCTCTAGTCCAATTCGGCAAAAGAAGAGGAACTTTGCACTAGAACGTTGGATGGCCATAGAGGAGGAAGTTGAAAAGCTACTCATCGCCGCTTCATCCGAGAGGTACACTACCCCAACTGGTTGTCAAATGTTGTTATGGTAAAGAAAGCTAACAGGAAATGGCAGATCTGTTTTTATTTCACAGACCTTAACCTAGCCTGCCCCAAGGACAGCTTTCCTTTGCCGAGGATAGACCACCTCGTTGACGCCACTGCATGGTATGAGTTGCTTAGCTTCATGGATGCCTTCTCCGGATACAATCAGATAAAGATGCACCCAGACAATGAAGAGAAAACCTCATTCATCACCGAGCATGACACATACTGCTATCGTGTGATGCCCTTTGGCCTCAAGAATGCTGGGGCCACCTACCAGTGCCTTGTCAACAAGGTGTTCAAAGAGCAGATGGGGAGAAATGTCGAAGCCTATGTGGATGACATGGTAGCGAAGAGCCTAAGGGCTGAGACCCACGTCTCAGACCTAGTCGAAACCTTTGACACCTTGTGGAAGTATAACATGAAGCTTAACTCCAGCAAGTGTGCCTTCGGTGTTACTTCAGGCAAATTCCTAGGTTTTGTCGTCACTCAGAGAAGCATTGAGGCAAATTCTGAGAAGATACAAGCCATACTAGATGTGGCACCCCCGCGGACGGTGATGGAGACCCAAAAACTCAACGACTAAATAGCAGCCCTCAATCGCTTCATGTCAAAGTTAGCCGACTGCTGTCTACCGATCTTCCGTGCCATCAAGAAGCTGAAAGAGTTCCAATGGATGGTGGAGTGCCGACGTGCCTTTGACGAGCTCAAGGCTTTCCTTACTTCGCCTCTCCTTCTCCCCCGGCCGGCCGAGGGGGAAACCTTGTACTTATACCTCTCGACCAGGGATGAGGCAATCAGTTCAGTCCTCATGACGGAAGATGGCGTGTAGAAGCCAGTTAACTATGCCAGTAAGGTCCTCTGCGATGCTGAGACCAGGTACCCTGAGAAAGAAAAGTTGGCGTTTGCCTTCGTGATTTTGACAAGGAAACTCTAGTCGTATTTCCGACTGTAGTGGTCCTGATGAACTAACCCCTCAAGGCCATCCTTACCAAACCTGAGACCTCGGGACGCCTGACGAAGTGGGCGATTGAGCTGTCAGAATTTGACATCCAGTACCAGCCGAGGCCCGCAATCAAAGCACAAGCCCTGGTAGACTTTATAGTGGAGTGCACTTTCAGCCAAGCCCTTCGCCAGCCCCAGAAAATGTTGAGGGGGATCATGTGGATGACGAGCCTCAACCTCGATGGAATCTCTTTGTCGATGGTTCCTCCAATGCTAAAGAAAGCGGAGCAGGCCTTATCCTCCTCACACCAGATGATATTGTCTTGGAGTATGCGCTAAGGTTCGACTTTCAAGCATTGAACAACGAGGCAAAGTATGAGGCCCTCCTTGCTGGTCTCCAGCTTGCTAAGGACCTTGGCTCCTCACATGTCGAAGTCTTGAGCGACTCTTAGCTGGTGGTAAAATAGGTGAATGGTGAGTAAGAGTCTTCAGCGACTCCAAGTACCTCGCCAAAGTCCAAGATCTAGCCCGCCACTTTCAATGCTTCTCCCTGCAATGGGTCCCGGGAGCTGAGAATGCATGAGCTGACACTCTTTCCAAGTTGGTGAGTACCTCGAGCGGATCCCTTAGCCAGACCGTGCTCCCCATAGAGGCCGAACCTTCATGGATGGATCCCATCGTCAACTTCCTATCAACAGTACGGCTGCCCGAAGATAGAAATGAGGCAAAATGACTCAAACGATAAGGAACCCATTATACCCCACTATAGGGAAAGCTGTACCGAAGATCCTTCACCTTGCCTTACCTCCGATGCCTCCGTCCGAAGGATGACAATTATGTGTTACAAGAAATTCACGAAGGCATCTATGGTAACCACCTCGACGGGAGAGCCCTAGCCCAAAAAGCTCTAAGGTAGGGCTATTTCTGGCATACCCTCTTAAAGGACGCAGCTAGATTGGTGTAAAGTTGTGATCCATGCTAAAGACACGCCAACTTATGCCATAGGCCGGCCACCACCCTCTCAGCCCTCAATAGCCCACGACCCTTTGCCAAATGGAGCATTGACCTCCTTGGCCCCTTTCCTCCAGCCACAGGGGGCAGGAAGTACTTCGTTGTCATAGTAGACTACTTCACCAAGTTGGTAGAAGCCAAGACTTTGGCCGCCATCATGGCACGAGCCATCCAAAACTTCTTTTGAAAAACATCATCTACTGCTTCGGCCTACCTTATATGCTGGTCATCGACAACGGAAAGCAATTTGATGACGCCAAGTTCTGGGAGTGGTGTGCCTCCTTTGGCATCAGGCAACAGTACACCTAGGTAGGCTATCCCCAAACCAGTGGCCTAGTCGAGGTCACCAACAAGACAATACTAGATGGACTGAAGACCAGATTGGACCAAGCTAAAGGCCTATGGGCTGAAGAACTAAAAAATGTACTCAAGGCTTACCGAACTACACCTCGGACAGCTACGGGAGAAACCCATTCGGCTTAACCTATGACACAGAAGTAGTAATCTCAGCAGAAATTGGCCAGCCGACACTCCAAGTTGAAGCATATGCCGAAGCTGAGAACAATAAAGGCCTCAGGGCAAACTTAGACCTGTTGGAGGAAGCCTGAGAGCAAGCACAGATAAGGGTAGTCGCTTACCAACAGCGAGTGGCCCGCTACTACAACTCCAGGGTAAAAGAAAGACACTACCAAGAGGGAGACCTTGTCCTCAGAAAAGTCATGGTCCCCGAACTCGGAGCAGGGAAGCTGGGCCCCAATTGGGAAGGCCCTATAGAAGCGAGTCATCGGACATGGAATTCAGAGAACCTCCGGATGTACTACAAATGATTGTAATATCTTATTAAAACTGTGGAATGAATGAAGCAAAGTACCTACTAAGTCCTTATAACTCTTTAGCCTCGCGACTGGCAGGGCGCACGACCTCCTTTGAGGCTATACCCCCTTGCTAGGCCGACGCCAACACTTAACGAATAAGTAGCAGACACCTTGGCTTTGACTTAGCGAGTCAAAATACGCCAAGATGGCAGAGGGCCCCATGTGCCTCAGCGCCCCTCCTAGGAGCGTTGCGCTCGACCTCGCCGAAACAAGTACGGGGGCAAGGGAGCAAAGCGAGACTCGGCTCTGCCTAGGCCCCATGGAGCCGGATGAGCCTTAGCTCTGTCTCGACCACCCCTCAATATGGCAAGCCACCTCGGCCTCATCAAGGTTAACACGCTGGGATACGGGAGCTAGGTGAGCCCTTTTTCCAAATAGGCCCCATGGAACTAGACGAGCCCCAGCTCCGTCTCAGCCACCCCTTAATATGGCAGGCCACTTCGGCCCCACTGAACCCAACACTTAGAAGATTGGGAGACAGGCGAGCCCCAGCTCAGCCTCGGCCCCACTCAGCATCGACGGGTCATCTTGCTATCTATTTAAGTAAAGGGAAGAGAGCCAAGAGAGCTTGGCACCTCGCTTCGACCTCTCCCCATCATAGGCCTCTTCGGCCCCACCTAAGCGAACGATTAAAAGGGTGTTAGGCCAGGCAAGCCCCGGCTCAGCCTTGGAGGCTTCGCCTCGGCCACCCCTTCGCCATGATCTTGATGCACAAAAATAGAACAAAGTAAACCGAAGAGAACAACGCTTGTCCCACGCTGTGTTTTTTCCTTTGGAGGGGCAAGGACCCTTCGGCAACAAAAGCATAAGTGCAAAAAACGATGCGAAAACATACAAGGAAAGATAACACAACAAAGCACAAAGTGCAACAATACACAAGTGCTTTAGTTGAAGCAAAAGATAAAAAAAAAATCCTCTGATTTTCATTATGGACAAAAAAATCCTTTTGGCTTTACAAATTTGTTCTATGGCCCTTCAAGCCGAATACACAAAAAAAAGCCTGGCTTAAGCCTCGCCACCAACTGGAGGAGGAAGTGTAGAGTTGGTAGCCTCTTCGGGAGTATTGGGAATCACCTTCAGAGATTCAACATCGAAGTCCGGAAGCACCGCTAGGAGTGCCTTCTTGGTGTCCTCGATCCCGTCCAAATAAGCCCCGGAAGCGACATCAACCAGCTCGCTAGCTCGCTTCTCTGCTTCCTGGGCCCACTTCTCGGCACCAGCCATCTTCTACTCAGCCTCGACAACCTTCTTAGCTGCCTCCTCGGCCCTCCGCTTTGCATCGGCTCAGAGATGCCCTCCTTGGCTTGTCAGAGACGAGGCTCTCGACCCGAGCCCTCTCAATCTGCTCCTTGGCAAGAAGATCTTGCATCTTCTTCAAGTTCTCCTCGGCCTCCTTACATAACTTCTGTTCGTCAGCAAAGAACTGCTGCATCTCGTGGCACTTCTCAACGGCTTTGGCGGCAGTCTACTGAAGCTTGTCTTTCTCAGCCTCCAGCTTATCCATATTGGCTAGGGTTAGCTTCATCCAATCCCCTAGACCAACAAAATGAAGGCAGACCTAGAACAAGAAAACAGTTAGCACCGAGCAATAAGAACAAAAGAATAAGAGAAGCAAAGAGGAATGGAGTGTTACCTCGGCCAGGCTCTACAACCCTTGGTTGTACAGCTTGTCAGAGGCCATCCCCAACATCCAGAAGCGGTCCTGAGATAGCAGGGACCCGCTTACCAACGCTGGGCAAACTCCCGCGTTGCAGATCGAGTCCCCCTCGTAGACCTTCCACAGGGGGCGAAAGATCTGGTTAGACCGCTAGGCGAGCTCCTCCAGCGGCGTGGGAGTAGAGAATGACCCCATCCGCTCCGTGTAGGACCCCCTTGAGGTGTCACCGAAAGAGCTCCTGGTGCAGGCCACCTTTTTTGTGGTTGACCCCCCACGGCCCCCTCGGCCGATTTCTTCCTCCCAACCTCGACCTCGTCGACAAGTCCGCTCAGCACCTCGGCCGGTTGCTACGGCACCTGCTCCTTGCGCCCCGGTTGGCCCTCCTCGACGGGCTCCTTCCCCCTCACGGGGATCTGCTGAGTGGCTCCCTTTGGGGGAGCAATTGAAGAGGTCCCTTTGGTAGTGACTTGTGCCCTCGTCCCCCTTGGTAGGAACCTAGCGAGAAAACCCCCCCTTTGTAGGGGTAGAGACCTTCTCGACCTTCTCCTTCTACCCATCAGAAGGCCTTTCAGGCATCTTGGCCCGTTCCTTCTGCATGGCGCGAGCACGTTCCAAAACAGCCTGGCGGGCATCCATTGGCACCTCTACAAACAAAGTGAAGCCATCAGTAAGGCAGGAAAAAAAAAAAGAGAAGAGAAGAGAGAAGAAAAAGGGAGGGGGAAAAAGGACGTGTAAAAAGACTGCAAGGTCTCTCCTACTGAGGGGAGCAGGGCTAAGCCCCACAAAAACTAGTAGGACCTCCTCCTCCACCAAGGGCTGGGCTCGGACTATCCCCAGGTCGAGCAACTATGCGAGGTCATCGTTCTTCTCACTTGTGAGCACAAGGACACTCTTCTCCGTAGCCTGCCTAACTTCTCCCCACCCCAACTTGAAGGACCAACCTTTGGGGCATGATAGAAAGAAGAATTTTCCCTTTTAGTTATACACGGAAGAAGGGTTGTCTATCGGCTTGGTCTTACGGGGTTGGAAGTAGTACATGCCGTCATCAGAGGAATGCCTCCTTGGCACAAACAATACTCGGAAGAGCCTTAGCATCAGCTCCACCCCCTAGAACCGAGCCACCACCAACATGGCCACTATGGTCCTAACGGTGTTGGGCACCAGCTGGCTGAGAGTAATCCCATACGCCCTCAACAATTCGGAAATCAGCGGATGAAGGGGAAACCGGAGACCGAACTGGAGGAAATGTTGGTAGACGCAGATCTCCCCCTCCTTAGGAGTCCACAACCGTTCGCCTACTTCGGACACCCTCATACCATAGGACGAGGGAATGAAGTACTGCCTTGCTAGAGCTTTGACCTAGTCCCCATCCATAGAGTTCTCAAAACCCAGGCGGAGGACATTAGTCTCAGCTACTACCTGGGCAGCCCTTGTCCTGGGAACATGGTCTAGGGTTCTCTCCCCCTCGGCTGGCCAGACCCCTTCGGCCTCCCTCGGTTTCACAAAAGTGGCACTCTCACAGGGAGGATCCTCTTCTCGATGGCTGCCTTCGACACCCTCAGGGGCTACCCTTTCCCGCAGCACCATGACATCCCGTCGGAGGGCAGCAATTGTAGAAGGACTAAAGGGGGGAAGGGGAGAAGGAGTACGGGAAGAGCTCCCTTCCGACTCGTACAGAAGTTCATAGCACTCAGGTCCAGAATCTGAGAAAGACATTGTTTAAAGTTACCTAAGAGATTTGTTGACAAAGACTCTGTCGAATCATTTTTAGGTGAATCTCTCTATGGCTGATGAACCTGTAGACATGGTGAATGTAGTCAGGGCCCACCTAATTGCCATGGAGCCAATTAACTACACCGTCCTTTGTACACCCTTTAAATGTGAACAAACCAATTAGGAAGTGTTGCATTTTAGGAAAATTTTGATTAAAAGATAATTATTTCACATAAAAACAGTATATACGTTTGAGCAGTTCTCTTGCATTGACATGGTTTAGAACAGACCTACAAAAACCATTGGCACATTCAAATAGCTATTTAGGCTCAGTTTTGGAGTACAAATACAAATTTGTAGAGTGCAAAACCTTGTATTTTGTATTATTTTGTATGTCTTTATACTCCTTTCAAACTGAGCCTTAGGCTTCCAAAATTCTTATTCTAGACAGTAGAATAGGAAATAATTGATTCAACTCCATCCCTGTTGTGGGTATGTCAGATGGATACCAATACTATTGTTTTAATGAGACATGATTACCGGGTTTCAGGCTGACAGGTGTGAGAATTTAGATTTAGGTTTGAGAGTAGCTTCAAGTCTGATAATGGCTACTTTGTGCAAAAACAACAGAGGTTAAATTTGTATCCAAACAAGGTATTTAAAGAAGTGGACCATAACATGGTCTTCCTTTCTTCTTGGTGGCTTATTTGATAGTACTAGGATGGGTCCTAGAACTGCTGCAACACTTTATATACACTTAGAAAAGGAACAACCCATCATGGACCCTAGAGTTTAGGCACATCTATGATAAGAACATTCTGAACAACTACTTTGAAAATCTGTCATGGTGCTTTCAATATACCCCAAGGTTCATCCAGTCATTTTGTCTATCAAAATCTGTATAGAAGAGTCCAACAACAATACCAAGCACATTACTAAATGAATAGTATAAGACTATAATACAAACATCATTTCCTCTTTTAACAATTATAGTACAGAAAATTGTAAATTGTGCTAAATATGGTTGCTTGAGATATGGGCTCTAAATCATGAACTGAAGGTAGTGATCTACTTGTTTTATTAGGTAAATCCATGTGACATTATGACAATGCCTTATATCATAACTCTTAAGAATAGGTTAGTATGATAATGCCAGAGGTTACCAAAGCACCTCACATAGAATAAAGGGCTTCCTTCAAAGCCTTCTCTCTCCATTTATCTCTCCTTGCAAACATAACATAACAAAAAAATAATGTAAATGTAAAAATTACAACAGTAGGTCATTTTCTTTTAACACTGGCAAGAAGAAAAGTGAATTAAGAATTTCAGGGTTCATCTGATTTCTCAACTTTGATATTCCTCATTTTCATAGATGTAATCCTGCTTATTGTACACAATCCCACATCTTCATGATTACAAAAGTGCAGCTACTTGTTTACCTGTATTTTTGCAGTAATAATCCCCATACCCTCCTAATGTTAACATAGAAAAAGGCCATGAGTGATTGGTCTAGTTGGAGCAGTAGAAATCCTTTAGCTAGCTTCTAGAAAATATGAAAATGAGTTTTACACACCTTAAACCACTTCTCTTCCCATGATAACTCCTTCCAAGTTTTTATTCCAATAGTTCCCATGAACTTGGAACCTGAATTGCCTGCACATGCTGCATAAGTCTCAAGATATATGCAAAGCCCTTTTTTTTCAGGTTTAGCAATAAAATGTGTCATGTATCATCAAGCTCATTTTAGATAGAACTTGCATCAATCCATTCTTTGTATTGGTTTAGTAGGTAGTCTACTAGGCATCTGATTATTTCATCATTTAATTCTACTTTCCCTCATTTTGAAGCATTATTAGATTCCCACTAGTTTATTCATTATTAATTGTATTATTTCAATTCTTGCTACTCATCCATTTTAATCTCTGCTACACTTATTTTATGGAGATTTTGTTTCTTAATCATACAACACTATGCTACACTCATCCAATGTGTTCCAATTTGTGTTTGAAATTTTCATATATATAAATTCAAAAATCTAATTTGTATTTTATTTGTTTTCTAGGTTGAATGCATATGTAAGGAATAACAACACACATGGATGAAGATATTTGAAATCAATATTTTTTATTTTTATTGTGGTTTATTATATGTAACAAGACAATTTGTCATGTATTTTTATATTTTAATATAAATAGGTTATTTTTCAAATAAATATGTTACAGGTTGGAGAAGTCAAAACTTGTAGTGGTAGAAAAGCCATTATTATAGATAACCAAAACCGAATATAATGACCGACAAAATTGTCACTATAAAGACTCAAAACTTGATACAATGACAAACAAGATTGTTACTATAGAGATCTAAAACCGAATTTAGTGACAGATTTTGAAATTTGTCACTATAGGCTATAGTGGCGCCACTTGTACTGATGTCACTATATATTATAGTGATAGATTTCCATTCTATAATGACGGATTTGGTCTGTCACCTTATCTCACAATTAAGAAGAATTAATCAATCTAGCTATTGCAAGTCAAAAATGGCTGAAAAAGACATGGGTTGAAATTGCCAGGAAATGGCAAAACAGGATTTAGGTAAGCTGACCCTACATAGTTGGGATAACGCTTAGATGATGATAAATAACTAACCAACCTCCCACAATCAATATTCCAAACACCAAACTTGACAACTGGTGTTGGTGAATCAAGATTTGGTAGTTTGATATTGGTTTCATTTTACTAAGGCTATGTTTGGTTTGAAGGAAAATGCAGGGAAAGGTAGAGAAACCTTTACAAACATTGTATAGGTTTCCCTGTCTTTCCCTTCCTTTCCCTATCTTTTCCTTCAAACCAACATAGCCTAAGTGAAATAATATTGTAACAAAAAATAATTAACTAAATTTGAAAGAGAAAGATAACAATAAGAAAGGGTAATAATCATGACATGTTATCTAATGCTACTTTATTAAGTGAAAATGGAACTTCTTACTTAATTTCCTAGGAAAATACCCACGATAGCCCATTAGAATACCTATTAATAAAGAAAGATATACAAAAAAAACAGAAAAAAAATCAAATAATGTCAGATTATATAGGCCAAACAAACCTTTTACACAGCTTAAGTTCTGTCCAAGCGACTTGCAAATGTCAAAGCACATGCTAGATATGATACCCGCCCTGTACAAAGGTGTGGTATCATATTGGATATCACTTTTTGAAATCGGATATTACATCAAATATTTTAATTTTCAATGTAAATTTCATATCAAATATTGTATCTAGACATATCATATTTGGGTAATTTAACTTAGTCCAAATCTATACCTATACTACTTTAAAAAGCACAAATAGCCTCAAGAATATTTTTAGAATTTATTAAGTACAAAAGTTACCCCTCCATATTTAAATTTATTGATAAAAATTGAGAGCAAATAGGGTAATCAGTTATTGATATTAAATGATTTGAAAAAAAATGTAATTTTAATATATTCAATTACCTATCATTAAATCCAACATTTAAGGAATTAACTTACATTCACCTTCATTAAATCATATAGTTAAAACATTTTTGTTTCTTCTCATCATTAAGTTATATTAATTAAAACCATACATAATAAATTAATAACTCTAATAACATAAAAACTTACACTTTTAAAATCTACCTAGGAAAATATAGTATTTTCATCTAGGTGGTAATAAGAAATTAAACCATTTTGGGTCAAATGGGTTAATCCATGTTGCCACAATTAAATAATAAAATTCAAAAATAGATAAAATGCAAAAATATAAAAATAAAAAATAATTGGGAACATTTTAGCATCATATATTCGACATATTAAACAATAATAAGTGATGAGGGCAGATTTGGCCCTCCAGTGAAATTGCGACACGTGGCACCTCGTGACAACTAGACAAGCACCCAGGCAACAACTTACCAAGTTGGTGTTCCCCCCGGGCACCGGTCTGGCTGGCCCGGCGCGACTTGCACACGGCCTGGCGCGGCCTGCGTGCGGCCTGCGCGCGGCCTGCGAGCGACCTGCGCGACCTGGCCGGATCAGCCTGCCACAGGCGCTGACTTGGCAACTTGGCCCGGACACAGGCGCCGACCTGGCAATCTGGCCCGGACACAGGCACCGACCTGACAACCTGACCCGGACACAGGCACCGACCTGACAACCTGACCCGGACACAGGCGCCGACCTGACAACCTGGCCCGGACACAGGCGTCGACTTGGCAACCTGGCCCGGACACCGACCCGCCGACTGACACAGGCACCGACCTGACAACCTGGCCCGGACACAGGCGTCGACCTGGCAACCTGGCCCAGACACCGACCCGCCGACAGACACAGGCGCCAGCCTGGCAACCTGGCCCGGACACCGACCCGCCGACTGACATAGGCACCGACCTGACAACCTGTCCCAGGCGCCGACCTGGCCGCCTGACACAAGCGCCAGCCTGACAACCTCGAGTTCATCATCGTACCCCGGTTCTAACGGGATATGACATCCTACCATTTGAAGGCTTTTCACCCACCTAACCCGCGAGGGCACCACTATATAAGGACTCCGACCCCCAAATCCAAGAGGGAGAAAAAAGTATGGTAACCCCCGCTCTCTAGCTCTCTCATTCTCTCCAAGCCCTCTGTAATCAGAATGCTAACTTAGGCATCGGAGAGTCCCCGCCGGAAAAATACCCCCGGGTCCTCTGATTCAGTTCTCGCAGGTCCCTCAGCTCCCGCCGTCTACAAAGGAGAGAAAATCACCTCACGTGGAGGGTAGTCGGGTTGTGCTGCACTAGGGAGCTCCACCATCCTCTGAGTTGCAGACCGCCTAGGAGCAAGTCAAGTGACGAGTTCGCCATCAGGCAGTTCGCCACCAGGGAGCACTACCAGGCAGTTCGCCATCAGGCAGTTCGTCACCAGGCAGTTCGCCCCCAGGCAGTTCGCCACCAGGTAGCTCGCCACCAGGCAGTTCGCCACCAGGGAGCACTACCTGGCAGTTCGCCATCAGGCAGTTCGCCACTAGGCAGTTCGCCACTAGGCAGTTCGCCACCAAGGAGCACTACCAGGCAGTTCGCCACCAGGCAGCTCGCCACCGGGCAGTTCGCCATCAGGCAGTTCGCCACCAGGGAGCACCACTAGGCAGTTCGCCACCAGGCAGTTCGCCCCCAGGCAGTTCGCCCCCAGGCAGTTCGCCACCAGGCAGCTCATCACCGGGCAGTTCGCCATCAGGCAGTTCGCCACCAGGGAGCACCACTAGGCAGTTCGCCACCAGGCAGTTTGCCCCCAGGCAGTTCGCCACCAGGGAGCACCACCAGGCAGTTCGTCACCAAGTAGTTCTCCCCCAGGGAGTTCGCCACCAAGTAGCTCATCACCAAGGCACGTCACCACCGGGTCAAACAACGAGGTACTTAGCGAAAAAATTTATACATCACAAAAAATGGTACGTGACCAAAAATGGTTACATCAATAAGTATGATAAATAAGGAATATTTTTATTAATGATGGAAATTGAATGTAAAATTTAAAACTAATTGGATATATTCTCTCATTAAACCCTATATTTAAGATCTATTTTTTTCATCATTAAATTTTGTGGACTAAAGACACAACATTAATTTTAATAGTATAAAAATAAATATTTTGAAAAGTAATTTGAAACCCATGTTTATCAAATACTTTTTAACAATATGAAACCCATGTTTTTTAAGAGATAAATTTCTAAAACCCCAGTTGAAGTTTTTGACCATTGTTGAAAACCTCCCCTGAAGTTGGGTAATTGCAACCAACTCCTCTGAACATTGTAACACAGTTGCAAGTAAACCCCTTCTCTTATAATCGTCAAACAAGAGGCATGAAAATGTCCAAAATAACCATGTAGTTAATTTGACTAAAATGTTTATTTTTCAAAGTTTCCCTTCATATCAATCACTACCCCAAACCCTTCCAATCTCTTTTTCGAAATTGAATTATTTTATAAAATTTCCCTTTATATGAATCCCTCAAAGTTGCATTTTAAACTTCTTTTTTTGTTGTTATTCATAAAATTTGTATTGTTTGTTATGCAAAAACCAACCTCGATAATAACTGCATGGGTATTTTGGACATTTAAGCACCTCTTATTAGAGGATTTTAAGAGAGGGAGTCTATTTGCAACTACATTAGAATGTTCAAGGGAGGTGATTGCAATTACCAAACTTCAGGGGAGATTCCAACAATGGTTAGAAACTTTAGGGGAGGTTTCAGCAATTTATCCTTTTTTAAAATTAGCAAAAAAACAAAATTATTCTTCCATCCAAGTGGTGGGTAAGCCAATTCAACCATTCCGGTTAATTGGGTGAATCCATGATATCATAATTAATAATAAAATATTTAAAATAGTAACAAATTCATAAAATAGAAAATGTAAAAAAGATGGAAATAAAATACAATTTCAAAACCACCCAAAAAAATGAAATTGATTTCCTATTTGGTTCGGGTCAACAATTCAACTCTTAGGTCAAATGTGTCAATATTTGATGTCATACTTAAATAATAAAAATGAGAAAAATGAAAAATACATAAATTTTGTAAAAGAAAACATTTGAGCACATCTCTTAGAATTTT
Organism: Nelumbo nucifera; assembly: GCF_055504915.1. Classification (NCBI taxonomy): domain Eukaryota; kingdom Viridiplantae; phylum Streptophyta; class Magnoliopsida; order Proteales; family Nelumbonaceae; genus Nelumbo; species Nelumbo nucifera. Next base: position 21,805,004 of record NC_142649.1, read on the forward strand.
ATATTCATCTTATAAAATAAAAACAAGTTCCATAAATAAGAATTACTTTTATACACATGAAAATATAAAAAAAATGAAATTTGAATTTATTCCCTTTTTAATTATGAGGCCAAAACATGTAATTTTAACTATTATTTTTCACCTCATTCAAATCCCTCTCATTAAGTCGTATATTTAAGGTGTTAACACCCATATGGTGGGATGGGATGTCGGTTCCCATTCCTATGGGAATAGCCATTCCAGCCTTCCCCCTGGGAATGGGATTCCCACACAAGAGTCTATCAAGAAATAAATAACTCATGACAAAAGGCCCCCCAATCCCTAATGTTGATAAAATAATAAATTATTAATTAATTAATTAATAATAAGTTAATAGTAATAATATATTAATAATAAAATAATATAATATTAATATAATATAATTAATGTAATAATAATATAATTAAACAATAAAATATTATGAAAGTAATAATAATAATAATAATAATAATAATAATAATAATAGTAAAATATTTATAAAATACTCATACTATAATAAAATATTAATAAACCAATAAGAACATAAGAATAAAACATAATAATATAATAAATTATTAATAAAATATTATTCAAGTAATAATAATATAATGATCTTTTAATAAAATATTCATAAATTAATGATAAATACGAATAAAATAATAAAAACAAAGTAATAATAAAAGGCTAAAACATTATTCATTAATTAATAAGAATAATTCAGTGCAAATAATATATATAATATAATTAAAGTAATAATAAAATACTAGCATATTAAGTATTCAATAATAATAAATTAATTCAAAAACAATAATCAAAATGATAAAAATTAATAAGCTAATAAGAAAGTAATAATAAAATAATAATTATATATTCAGAAAATATTAATAAAGTAATAAGAAAATAATAAATAGATTACTAAACTTACTTTCGGTCCTATCCGCAAATCAAACGGACCTTGAATCTCATTTTTTTTTCAACATTGAACCAAAAAACGAGATTGTCCTTCTGTCTAGGTATTAGGTAAGCAATTCAACCATTTGGGTCAAATGAATCAAGCCATTATGTCATAATTAAATAATAAAAATTAAAGAAAGACAAAAATGCAAAATATACAAAAAAATACATAATATTTGTAGAAAACATTTAGAACATCTCTAATATTGAATTATTTTATAGACATAATATTACTTTCTTTGGGACATAATATTTGAATGTATATTACTATCTTCATCATCTAAAATTGCCACGTGAAAAGCACGTACAAATTTACTAGTACAATAAAGTGCTATAATATAACACCTACCTCATATGGGAAGGGAGAGGGGTGATGTCACAGGTAAGTAATTTATCAAATTCATTAGGGGTTGATAGGTTCAGAGGACAACAGAATCAAATGGAAGGAGAAGATAGTGGAGATAAAGGATGATGATGACTGGCATAGGTGGAGCTACATTGTTGTAAGGGTGAGCAATTGAATCTATTTGGCTTCTAAAATCTTTTTAGTGACTATTTACAATTTATGCTAGGTTTAAATTCTTTTTTTTTTTTTCAAAATTGATTCACTCAAAAAAAAATTGTGGGGTCAATTCAAAATATATAAAGATTTGACCCACTAAAAGTAAAACTACCAAACTCCATTAAAAATATGGATACCTCTTATAAACAATCCAAAGTTTATAACGAACTCAAGAGAGAAGAAAAGAGGAGAAAATACAGGGGGGATTGAGTGGAGTGCAATTTAGTGCAAAATGACATAAAGATGTTTGTCATCTTCTCTCTTTATTTGATTGTCTAGCTATATATGCAAAACCAAGCATTAATTTAAAGTTTCAGTGGGCATCTCCTAGCTGGTTAATTAATTAGTCTTGCTGCAACCAAACATTACACACTAAGGGTTTTCAAGAGATCTACGGGTTTTCACACACAGCTCAAAATTCAAAGGCAGCATCATGACTAAATTTGTTTGTACCGAAGATAGAAAGACGAAAACAACCATTTACATCAATCACAAATCACAAGGCAGAATCAAATTTGTTTGTTCTTAAACAAAAAGCGTACACTTCCTTAGGATGCTCCACTGAGCCAAACGGTGGGCAACATTTATTATTCCCTTTCCTAGGAGTGTAAAAATAGTTGTAAATATTGGCAAATAATGAAACCCTAATGCAAAGTGTGGTTTTAAGCATGGTTTTCAAAATCGGATTGGATCGGACAGTCAGAACTAGAAAAACCGGGAATCAGTCACCTGATCGGTTCTGTTTTTCTCCAAATTCGTTTTTTTCCTCAAAACTATTGATTTTGATCAGTAAGCCATTGAATTGGCCGATTAATCATTCGAACTGTTTGAACGGTTTTGACCGTTTTTCAAGTTTATTAATTTTTTTGTTAGAACGGGCCAATCATTCGGGTTGAACGGCCGGACCATTTGAACTGGTAACCAGACCCCTGACCGGTTCAGTTTTAAAAATCATAGTTTTAAGAAATTGAGTTTTTGAGGTCTTGTCTTGAAAGATAAAAATCGTTCTCTATTAGACTTTTAAAAACATGTTTAAAGGCTATATATCACATTTTAAGACCAGAAAACTTCACTTGAAGTTTCTCAAAATTTAGTATTTCTGGTCTTTTTGGATCTTTCCAAAACCTAAAAAACTTTTGGTTACCAAATAGAAAAAGACGATTTTCAATTTTTTAAACTCGCCAAAACCCAAAAAATTGCACAAAAAGACTTATCAAACACAGCCTTTAGGAAATCCTCTCTGGAATTGAGTCTCACCTACCAAATCCACAAACACATGCACAAATACAAACTATGTCACTATCACGTTTATATAAGCATACACATTTGATATACAAATGATACATAGACATCACATCATAATAAAGAAATATTAATTAACCTTAGATGGTATACATATATAGCCTAATCATCAATATACAAACAATCGTTGTTTTCTTGCTAGGCAAATGGGCTACAAAATCGATCTAACCCTCCCTCAAATTCCACCCAACCATGGTGAGGACAAGATTGGCAAGATTAGATCTCTCTACAGGTCTCCACTACAACCAGCTAGACCTTACGAGCAAGCTAGCTAGTTGGCACCTTCAAATCACCATTATTATTAACTATTATAAAGAGCAAGAAACAAAGAAATAAAAAGCTTCTCTAAAGTCTCTTTGCCATTCACTTCTTTGGTTTCTTTTTCTCTTGAGGAAGGGTTTCTAGTAGATAGGGGTGTCAATTGGATTGGATTTGGTCCAATCCGATCCAGTCCAATGTGAGTCCATTATAAATGGACCAAGTCCAATTCAGTCCAATGAATATTTTGGACCATTTTAGATCGGTTCAATTCAATGTTTGAACTATCTAATTTGTTCAAATTCATTTTGATTTAGACTGGTTTCAACCAAACTTGGTCCATTGACACCAATATTCTTATCGTATATCAATGGACCAGATATTGGCTAAATTCAACACAATCGAATATAAATTTATTATAGATGGACCAGGTCCAATCCAATATGTTTTATTGGTCCGTCTCATCTATCTAAATTGATTTTAGACTTGACACCGGTCCATTGACACCCTTACTAGTAAATATGAAATCTGCTTTGCAGTGAAAGTTTACCCATGTAAAAATTAAAAAAAAAAATCAACACTTAGGAATGGACCATTTGTATGGGTTCAGATTTGTTAAACAGTTTGGATTTAGGTTTCTTTGAGAAATTTTCTTTCAAAAAATCTTTCCTAAGGGCTGTTTTGATAAAGTGGTTGACTTTTTGCTCTGTTTATGAACGAATATAGCGAATAAGTTACTGATCAAGAGTGGGGTGCTCATAGTTCAATTAACTAAACCGTGGGCCTTTTCTCCAACCTAAACCTAAATTAGTCTTTCAGTTTTTGAAAACCATGAACCAAAATCAATTGGTTAATCAGTTGATCTATTCGGTTTTTGATTAATCCGGCTTTTTGTTTTTATATTTTATAATATATATTATAAATAAATATATAAATATATAATATAAATACTAGAAATATATATAATACATATATTTATATATAATATATATGAAAATTAATATTATTATAATATATATACCGGTCAGTTTGATTAACCGGATTTTTTTGTTTGGTTTGGTTTTCAATTTTTTATGAGAACTCCTATTCAAGAGGTTGGGCTCTTTTGATGGTTGTTACTGAAGTTTGGTTGGTTACTGTAATCTCAAATATTTTGTTCGTTAATTACTTTATGCACTAAAGTCGTTCAGTTCAGCTATTTCAGCCATTATTTAAAGACCCCTTTTAGCAATATTTTTAAATTTGTCACAGAAATGGAATTACTTTTCTATTACGGTGGCTGTCAGCAGTTTCTATAGGTTCGAGTCAAATAGCCGGTCAATCCATTTTACCATAAATAAAATAATAAAAATACAAAAATATAAAAAATTGCAGAATTTGGACATGCATAAAAAACAAGGCTCCATTTGGTTGCAGTGCAAATGTAAATCAGATACAAATTTTGCATCCAATTCAGTTTTACATTTGTTTGTTCATAACTATGATTTGCACTCCTGCTTAATACAAAAATTATATTTACTGTCTCATTAGTCATTTGCATTCACTAGAAGTATAAATTTTGTATAAAAAATTGATGCAAAATTTGCACCACCTTCCTCCTATCTCAACTCTCTCTCATATAAAGTGGGAATCACATCGTCTTGCTTCCTACTTTACTCTGAAACAAATAACCCTCCTCCTACCTTATTCCAAAACAAACACCCATACTCTTATGCATTTACACCAGTGCAAATAGCATGCAACCAAATGCAAATTGTCTAGCCTTTTCTGAGGCCAAACTGATTTTTAACACAGTCTACAATTTTGTTCAAGCAAAGTTAAAAATGTCAAAGCACTTCGCAGTTATGATATATACCCTTTTAATTAATTACCAAGGCTGCATTTGGAAACGATGCAAATAATTGTGAATGCAAATATGTAAAGTGTAAAACGGTCCATATAAATTGCAAAGTTAGATAAATTTTATACTAACAAATTTACCTTCTTACCAAATAGACTTAGCCGTACTGAATGCAAACACTAATTTCAATAAAATATATGCCTTTTTTTTATCAAAAACCCACTTGTATTATTATTAATACAAATATACATTGAAAAATGTATTTTCTGTGATTTATCAATACATAAATGTAATGTTATCAAACACAGGCAAAAGTAAACCAGAATACAAATTTACCCTGAATCAAAATTTATACTCCATTTGCATCGTTTCCAAACACAGCCTAAGGGTGTGGCATTATGCCATATTGGAATTTTTAATGCAAATTTCGAATCCAATATTTTATCCAGTCATATCCTTTATCAAATCTAAGTAATATAATAATGTTTTACCACCATCTATATATGCCCCTTTCCTCTTCATTCACCAACTGAACACAACTTCTGACAAACAATAATTGAAGAAGAAGAAAACAAAGTCAAATGAAGGAGAAGAGGGAGGGTGGAAATAAAGAAAATGGGGGTACACCATGTGGTTTTTTAAGAGATGGACAGGTTTTCACAGACAGTTAAGATTCAAAGGCAGCATCACTAAATATGTTTGTTTGTTTGTTTCTATATTAAAGGTAGAAACATGGAAGATGAGACTACTTCCAGAATAAAGAGTACACTCTTTTTATCTTTGCTCCACTGAGCTAAAACTGTGGGCAACACTATTCCCTTTCCTAGGAGTGTACAGACAGTTGTATTTTGGTATATCATGAAACCATAATGCAGAGTTTGAAATTTCTCTCCCCCTTTCTCTCTCAAGTGGAGAATAATATTATCTTATAACTAGCATGTGGCGCATGCAACAACTAGATGAACAGAACCTCAACCCCGTAACCCCAAAATGAGTTGCAGCTGGGGAGCATTACTCCAAAAATTTCCCCTTTTTTTAGGGTTTTTTTAGTGCCATACAATAAATTTTTAGATATCTATATCTATGCTACTATGCTACTATTAAAAGTATGATTATGGTTTTCAAAATCGGACTGGACTGGACGGTCAGACCAAAAAAACCGAGAATCGGTCAGCTGATCGGTTTCGTTTTACCCCATAACCATTATTTCCCCCAAAATCGTTGATTTGGTCAGTAAACCATTGATCCGGGCAGTCGGACCGTTTGAACCGTTCAATGGTTTGGCTGATTTTTATTTTTTTTATTATTTTTGTCAGAACAGGCCATCTGTTCGGTTCAAACAGTCGGACAGTTCGACTCGGGAACCGGACCCTTGACTGGTTCGTTGTCCGGGTCGGTTTTAAAAACATTGAGTATGGATACGTTTGTAGCGAAATTGTTTTATTAAAACATTCATATTTTGAATTTAGTCTCTCTAAAATTGCGAGGATAAAAAATTCCTTCTAATTAAGTCTTATACTTAAGGTATTAACTCCCATGTTCTATTTAATTAAATTGTACATTTATGATATTTTTTCTTACCAATAAATTCTATTAATTAGATTTATATCCGATGCTTTTAACAATATGAAACCCATGTTTTTAAAACTGACTCATTAATAAAGTTGTTCTATTCAGGTGCCATGTGATCTATTCAACTATCCCAGTCAAATGAATCAACCCATTATGTCATAATTAAAAATAAAAATTGAAAAAGATAAAAAAAAAAACACAAAACTTATGAAAAAATACATATATTTTGTTATAAACATTTGAACACATATCTAATATTATATATTCATTATATTAAATAAAAATAAGTGTGATAAATAAGAATTGTTCTTATACAAGTAGAAATATATGAAAAAATTAGATACATATTATTATTATCATCACCAACTAATTAAAATTTCCACGTACAAATTTGTTAGTTACGTTTTTCAAAAAGTATAATTTATTAAATATATCTTTGACTAAAGGGGTGTTCGGCAACATGGTTGTTAAACACCCTCTAAATGAACTCTGCACCACATCAGATCTTGACCGTGTTTAAGAGACATATATCTAAGATTTCAATGAATTAGCTTCCATTAAGTTAGCACAGTTCCATGTTTACCATTCAGTACTTCAAATTTTCATTCAAAAATTCAAAATATCCCAATGTATTGATGGCTTTATGTCATATGATATGTATCAATTTTGAATCCATCAATATATATATATATATATATATATATATATATATATATATATATATATATATAATTAGACTCAATTAAACCTTAACGTAAGGGTATGTGGTCAGCTACATGAATCCTGTTCTGCCATTCTGCACTTTATTTAGTGCCATGTCCATTGTTAAATTATGGGTTTTATTTAGTGTCATATCCATTGTTAAATTATAGGCTTTTGAATCATTTCTCACCACAATTCATGTCCTTTTTTTGTCTTCCCTTAGATCCTTTAGAACATGGTTTTCAAAACCGGACCAGATCGGATGGTCGGACCAGAAAAACCAAGAACCGGTTCTGTTTTCCCCAAAAACCGGATTTCCTCCCAAAACCATTGATTTTGGTCAACGAACCGCTGAACCAGACGGTTAACCGTTCGAACGGTTTTAACTGTTTTTTTATTTTTTTTGAATTTTTTATTTTCTTGTTAGAATGGGCCGAGTGTTCGACCCGGTAACCGGACCCCTGACCGGTTCGGTCATCGGGTCTGTTTTAAAAACCATGCTTTAGAACATTCAACTTGTAACAAATTTTTAAAAATACATAAAATTAAAATTACTACAAATTTTCTAAGTATGAAATGCTTGAAGAACTCATAATTAATTAACAAGAGATATGATACTGAATGGAATGGAATGACAAAGTAGGATTGATGCAGCCAATCCATGTAGTTGTGACAAGGCTTGGATGATAATGAGACTATTTGATACGCTTTCTTCTTTTAAGAAGAGCATAATCACCTTAATTGGATCATCACTCTTTATTTAGGGTTAGGTTTATGATGATCGAGTCAACACAAGAGTCTATTCTGTCCACAAAATTTCACTACAATATATCTGGATGGTGTATTTAACAGATGAATGAATTAGCTAGTAGTGTGGTCTGTTTTCTAGTGGAGTTCCTTCTTTATTTTGTCTTCGCTCGTTTCAGATCTAGTCCATTTTTGTCGGCTTTTGCCACAACTTGCATTCTTTGAATCTGTAATCTGAGCATTTCATTATGAATCAATGAATTTTGCCTTTTAAGGCTTCAATAAAGGAAAAGATAACTAAGACCCACTATCTACGCCATTAACCCAGCAATCTATAATGCCAAAAACCAAAAAAAAAAAAAAAAGAGAAAGAAATCCAACCTTCTGCGGCCAGAGGTGAGCCCCAGTATAAAAACCTTCATTGGCTGCATCTGTCTTTATTGGCTAGACTGTGTTCTGAGTTCCGTGCTGTTCTGTAATCATTCAACAGGTTACATCGCACAAACCCAGGAGTGAGACTAGACAATCATTCTCCATAAGAGTTAATTCTCGCTTTTTTCTCTCTACTGATCGATTGATGAAAGAAAGGAAGATATAAGATAATGACAAGGTGGTGTCCTGTTGAAATTTCATTTAGGTGCATTGAAACTGAAAAAGAATATGATATGGTCGAATCTCTTTATTGTGTGCCCTCACTTCCAGCAGATCTAAGAGGATTTCTGCATTCAATAAGTCACTAACGATATCAGAATGGGATGGCTATAAATATCTGCTTCTCTAATGAATCTCTGCCCATTAATTCTTCTTCCAATCTCAATCAAAGGAGGGAAGAAAAGAACTAGAGAAGTCTAGATGCTAACCATGGCAGAAGAAAGAACAAAAGGGTCTATTGCTGTCGCTTTGTTCTCTATTGTTCTTCTCGTCTTTCCTCTGGGTATGTTCTGTAACTCTGGAATTAAGTTGCTTTTGCTTTTGTATATTTTCTCTAGTTTTGGTTTTGGTCTTGGTCACGTACTTTCTCCTGTAAGTTCCATGCTGGCCACTCATTTGAAGGTTTTAACGGTTTCCAAAGGGGATTCTTTTCTGTTCACTGTGGCAGAGAGAATTCATGTCCACACAAGGTGGTTTGGTTTATATGGATTTCACGTGGGTTTCAATCTATGTTAATGCTCTTAATTTGTTTTCGATAACAATGTTAGTGCTCAGATTTAAGAATATATTAAATCTTAAATCTGAGTAAAAAAAAAAGATTTAAGAATATATTAATGTGTTTTTGCCCCATGAGTCCATAAAAAATTATTCCATATTTAATAAAAAATGAAGGATTAATGTGACAAAATAAAATCCATGCACTGCATCTATGAAAGTTGGGTATTCAAGGAATACTATCCCAACCCATATTTGGGGTTATGGGTGCAAGTAGGGCTGGGTTAGGTGAGTTTTAGATCAGCCCTAACCCTAATCCAATCCCACCTTTCTGATTGGTGTTGGGTCAGGTTTGGGTTGGTTCAGTTTCTTGATTAGTGGATCAAGGTTTCCTGATTTTAGCATTATTACATGTACAGAGACAAAATTTATGGTATTTTAGAAGTAACATACTTGTATCTGATTAGAAAATTTTCTCCCTTAAATTTGTTGATACAGACATACATATAATACAGACCAAGGTTGGGGCGTATCAGCTTGTATCTTGGCTTGTTCTTTTTTTAGGGTTTTTTCTCAAACTGATTCAGAGGGGATGTCAGTTAAAGGCCTGTCTACCACCTGAACCAGGTCAGACCCCGAAACATCCCCTATAGGGCATTTCAAACCATTTGACCTAGGAATATGCTCACCTATCTCGTTCCATTTTTTAATTGGCCTAGATTTTCTTAGAAATCATTGAAAAAATCAACAAACCATTGACCTAGAAGGTTGAACCATTAAACTATTCAACCTAAACAACGGTTTTGAACTACTTTTTATTTTAAATATTATTTACTTTTTAAATTTTTTAAAAATATCATAAATCGGTCTTTCAACCCAAAAATCGATGGCTAAAGTGATTCTGTTTCTGGATCAATTTTCCAAACCTTGGCATTTATACACAACAACATAAAAATATGATGAATTGGGATTAGTTTGGGTTGGCTTAAACAAAAAAATAAAAAAATAAAAATTGGATTGGATAGCCTAACACCTCAACCCTTGTCCAATCCAAAGTTAAATGAGTTCATATTTTTAAACATAACCCTAACCCACAATACAACCAAACTTTTTTTTTCCTTTTTGAATTGGGTCAAATCAAGGCTAACCCAGCCCATGTTGCTCCCGGCAAACTCGTGTATGTGTTGTGGCTAAAAAGCCTAGGATTTGACCCATTCATCAGTTGGTTTGCATGCCAAGGCTCGAAATGATTGAGTAAGCACTCATTTCCTTGGTGTCTAATCATATTTGGTAAGGACTACACCCACTATAAGAGACATTAACATGTTTGGTTGCAACAAAAGTAATCTTTCAATAAAATTGAATTTGATCAAAAAGTTACACCGAGCAAGAGAGGATATAAAAGAAATAAATATATTTGATTAGAGGTATTCGAACTGCTGTTGATTCGGACGGTCGGACCGTTTGGCTCAGAAACTGTTCAGGTAACTGGTTTTGTTTTATCCTAAATCTGGTTTTTGGCTAAGAATTATTAAAAAAGTCAACAATCCGTTGACCCAGGTGATCAAACTATCAATCCATTGACCCATCAACGGTTTTTTTATTGTTTTTTATCTTTAATTATTTTTTTATTTTTTTTAATTTGTTTGTCAGAACGGACTGTCCATTCGAACCGAACAGCCGGACCGTCAACCCAAAAACCAGTGGCCAGCACGGTTCCATTTCCGGGTCGTTTTTTAAAACGTTGGTTATCATTATACCATCAAGACCGTCAAACTGAACTAGACCAAATTGAATTACTGTTTGGTCTGGTATGGATTTAGAAATGTTCTGGTTCAGTTTGGGATAATTTCAAATTTTTATTTATGATTTTGATTCGGTTTTTCTTTTTTTTTTCTTTTTTTTGAATTTTAGAAACCAAAGAAAACTGTAAACTGAAATATATTAAAATGTAATTTGTATGACAGTAATAGGTGACACTTGTAATTTGTTATTTATGCAGGTGTGTATGTTATTTGGGCTTTCTAATTGGATTAAGTCCAATCGAATGGTCCAAAACGTAGTAGAACTGTAACAAAATGGTTTGGTTTGATGTAAAAATTTCTCAAAACATAAACTAGGCCGAGATCTACTACAAACACGTGTGTACAATGATGGGCTATATAACCAATCAAGAACGAACGCAGCCGTGACTTGTACACTTGGAACCCAGGCCCTATGTACGGATCACTGGTGTGTTTACTCTTCCGTATTATGCATACCCTTGTTTGTAGCAGATGGAGTGTTTTCCCAATCCCAATTCACCCAATTTGAAGAATTTCCACTGAATTGGGCCTGGGCCCATTAAGCCCAAATTGGACCCTAAAATTGAAAATGCTGACAACATTTGTTGCTTTTGGTAGGGTTCAGCAATGCATATAAAGTGTACAAGCGTGTGATAGAAATGCCAAATGGATGCAGGATAGATGATTGTGTAAATTCATGCGAGAGGATATATGGACAAAGAACTATAGCTACGGCGTGTGGTTGTATTACAGGCTTTCATAAATGTATGTGCATTGGAGAAGGAGCCTTTTAATTCAGAGAAATTGATAGATAATTAAGAATATATGTAGCTCAATAGCTGTTTGTTAATGTCATCTGCGGCATATTATTTCAGTAATTTTATTATATGAGAAATTTTATATCTTGTCAAGACTTTTTGTTGAATATATTTTATCACAATTTATTTTTTTTTAAATATTTAATTATATTAGAATTATTAATCAGATTGGTTATTCTTGGATATGCCACTAAGGTTATGTTTGGTTTGAAGGAAAAGGTAAGAAAAGGAAAAAGACCTTTACAAGGTTTGCAATGGTTTTAATTCCTATCATTTCTTTCCTTTCCCTACTTTTTCCTTCAAACCAAACACAGCCTAAACAAATCTTCATAGGGAAAATTCCCGATTAGTACCTACCCTGTATTTTGGGCCTAGCGCCACTTTGGTCCATGAACTTTAAAATGCGACAATTCAGTACTTGAGCTTTCAAAATATGACAATCCAGTACCTGTTGTTGACTAGCCGTTAAGTGGCATTTGAAAAAGTCATAAATGCCCTTCGAGTGTCATCTAATTTTCTTTATCAACCATCCAAACATTGACAAAAAATTAATAGTCTCAAATCCTTGCCTCTTCTTCAAGAAAGTTGAGGTCACCAAAATGCCCACTCAAATGTGACCCCAACTTTCTTGAATAGAAAAAGCAAAGATTTGGGACTATTAATTTTTTGTCAACGTTTAGATGGTTGATAAAAAAAATTAAATAACACTTGAAGGGCATTTGTGTCTTTTTCAAATACCACTTAATGCTGGTTAACAGTTAGTTAACAGCAGGTACTGGATTATCATGTTTTAAAAGTTTGAGTACTAAATTGTGGCATTTTAAAGTTTAGAGACCAAAGTGACACTAGGCCCAAAGTACAAGGTACTAATCGAAATTTTTTCCACCTTTATATGCATGGTACATAAAAATTGTGTATCGCATGATTCAAAGGGGTGATACTCTTAATTTTTTTTTTTTTTTTTTAAGTATTAAGTCAGGACATATGTAAAATGTGTATTAACATTCAAGCCAGCCCACCCCATGTAACTGGGATTAAGCTTAGATGATGATGTTGTAGTATTAGCTTGGTTCATTTATATTTGATCACAACCCCTAAGGAACACACAAAGTACCTAATTTGGATAAAAGTCTAAACAGTTTAAGAATTTACCACGTGGCAAGATAGGTGTAAATTCCAAAGGCAACATGGAATCCTGCTTCGGTTAGTGCATTATGGACAGGTTAAGATTGGGGTGAGAACCCGTAGCGTCGTTGGTTGTCTAAATCTCCCTCTGTAGCTTCTGTTGCTGTAGAAGTTAGGGCAGCTCTTCCCAACTTTCATTTGTTAGACGCATGCCACTTTCTGGTGCATGAAAGGGAGTTTGAGAAGGTACAGGGCATTCATCCGTCACGTGAACTGTTCATGTGCATGACACGTTAGCATGGGTATGGGGTAAAATAGTAATTAAAATCTTTTTTTTTTGTTTAAGGGAAATTGTCTAAAATTCACCATGAGTTTTCAACATTTTCCTTAAACTCACTACAATTTTTCAAAATGTTTAAAACTCACTATGTCAGTAAGTTTTTATTTTCCAAAACTCCCCTTCCGTTAATGCTTCTTAACAAAGGTGTCCATGTCAGCATAAATAACAATTTTCATGACCAAATTACCCTTGAATGGCGAGTAAGAGGAAAATTGGTCTTTTTCAATTTTCAATTTTCTTTTTTTTTTTTGCATTTTTAGTGTTTTGTTATAATTACCAAGGTTTTTTATAATTTCTGTTTCTTTACATTTTCTATTTTCTACCATCTATAAATTTTCCTGTATTTTTTGTTATTTATTTGTAATTTCCATGTTTTTCTTTAATTTTTGGTGTTTTTTCTACAATTTTTATTTTCTGATTTTGTTTTTCAATTTCTATAGTTTCTATAATTTCAAAATATTTTTTATTTTGTTTGCAATTTCTATAATTTTTTATATTTTTTGTAATTTTTATGTTTTTATGTATTTTATATTTGAAAATATTTTTTGAACTTTTTCCTTTATTTTCATGTCTAAATATTAAAATGGTAATATATTAACACCCGTTAATTTATTGTGTATATATTTTATATTTTTCTACAAAGGTTAAAATGGTAATACATTAACACCCGTTAGTCTGTTTAATGTCAAGTTAGTGACATGGTGAGTTTTAGACATTTTGAAAAATTGTGGTGAATTTAAGAGAAATGTTGAAAACTCATGGTCAGTTTTAGAGACCCTTAATTTAAAAGACAAACAAGAGTTCATATGGACTCCCCATAGAGTGGAGATCATATATGCGCCCTACGTGCACATCTCAGTGTGTATTGGGAATATCTCCTTAAGTTGTTAGTGCGAGATGTTCTCTAGGGGCGCAAATAGATCGGATCATGATCCGAGATCTGATTCTATTTGGTCGAATTCGAATCACCCCTAGTCGGATCTTCGGATCGGATCAGATTCTATGATCCAATCAAAAACGGATTGGATTCGGATCCCCCCCCCCTCCCCCGTATCCGATCCAAGAAGATCTTATTCGATGTGTTATATATTTATAAATAAATATATATATATATATAATACATATATATGTTATTTATTTATTTATAAATATATCATTTATATTGTATTTTTATAAATTTACTATATTATTTATTTTCTTATAAAAAGCATGCATATATATGATGAAAATAATTAAAAAATACTTGTATTTTTTTTGTTTTTTCTTTATTTAAATTGGTATATTTTATTTTTTCTTTTAATAATTTATTATTTTTTAAAGAAAATAAGTCGAATCAAATAAGATCCGAAGATCTAATAGGATTCGAATTCAGATCGAGTCCTATCAGATCCGATTGGATCTTCGAATCTGATATGAATAGTGTTAGATCAAATTCGAATATACCCTGATTTGAATCCAATCCGATCTATTTGCATCCCTAGTGTTCCCAATACACTATTGGAATATTCTGTGGGGTGTTTGTGGGGTGCCCTTTGTGGAGCATAGCGTGCACCCACAACACATCCCCATGTGTGCATTGGGCATATGAAGATGTTACCAAATGATGTGCTATGGGGCTCACTCTGTGGGGAACTCATCTGGGCTGAGCAGGATAATGTGCCATGTGCAAAAAGCCCCCAAACAATGCATGCTATTTTGTTCAAATAAGCAAAGTTTTTCCTATCTTACCATCCGCTGCCAATTGAGCAAATTTTAGTGTAGTAAGAGTCGTTGCTAGTTAAAAATGGCCAAAGTGGTTGAACAGAAAAGTGAAGTTCACATCTACGCCCCACAACGTCCCATAGAACATCCTCGCGTGTATTGGGAACATCTCCTGATGATAGTACCAGAACCGATGATGTCATCATTAGGAGATATTCCCAATACACAACGGGAATGTGTCGTGAGACATTGTGGGGTGCCCCCTTGTGAGGTGCAGATCTGAACTCATAAAAGTGATTCACTCAACATGCATTTCAAATATCAAGGAGCTCATATCCTAACTACTTAATGACTTACTAGCGAAGGAGCCCTGCGTTGCAGGGGCTCGCTCATAAACTATCAAGCTCGAGCTTGATTCGAATTAGAGACTTGAACTTGAGATCAAAAGTTCAAGCTCGACTCGGTTCAAACTCAACTACCTTTGGTTGTAGGTCCCCTAGCAGTCAAGATGCCGAGCTAAGGTTTCCCTCGTTGATAAACTATTAGGTTTGAGCTTGATTCGAATTAGAGACTTGAGCTCGAGCTCAAGCTTGGCTCGAGTCAAAAGCTTGGAAGTTCGAGCTCGGCTACCTTTGATTACAGGTTTCTCAAGCAACCGAGGTCTTCCTCAGCTACTAAAGTGTCGAGTTGATGTTTCCCTAGCAAGTGAGGTGTTGAGCTAAGGTCTCCCTTAGTTGACAAGGTGCCGAGCTAAGGTCTCCCTCAATTATCGAGGTGGTAAGCTGAGATCTCCCTCAATGATCGAGGTGTTGAGCCAAGGTCTCCCTCAGTGGTCGAGGTGTCATCTAGCTCAAAGTTCGAATTCAACTTGGCTCGAACTCGACTACCTTTGATTACAGATCCCCTACCAGTCGAGACACCGAGCTGAGTTCTCCCTTAGTTGGAGAGAGAGTGGCATTCTTGTAATTTATAAGGAGAGAGTGAGATGGCATTCTTGTAATTTGTAAGAAAAAGAGAAAGTGAGTTGGTAGGAGAGAGTGGCATTCTTGTAATTTGAAAGAAAAAAAAAAGCAAGAGAGAGAGTTGGTAGGAGAGAGTGACAGTCTTGTAATTTGAAAGGAAAAAAAGCAAAAGAGAGAGTTGGTAGAGAGTGGCATTCTTGTAATACTATTAGATTCCATTTCCCTCATCCTTAGGCCATGTTACGTACACATTTCAGCTTAATATATTTATATAGATTCACTAAAAGATAAAAGCAATAAATAGTTATGTTCAGCTGTTTCAGTTGTTGTTAAACGTATCTGGATCCAATAGGCACAATATGGTAAGCACATTCAATGAGCACTTTATAAATATTTTGGCAACCATCAAAAGTGGTTTTTAATCATTTTCAAGGGTAAGATGGGGGTATTTTAATAGACAGGTGTCAAAAAATTTGTAACTGCTCATTAAATGTGCTTACAATGTTGTGCCTACCTGACCCAGACTATTATATATTAAAGAACCCCTTAGTAAAAAAGTTTGATAATTTAAGGAGTATGTTAACCAAATAACCAATCCATTGCCCATAAATTGAGATGGTTACTCGGCATCCCTCTAAATGTGGAGGTGTGAGATCAAACCCATGTAACTGTAGGCTCTTTGAGCTAAGATCAGAAAAGGTCAATCCTCTCCCAAACCCCATCACTTGAAAGACCCAAGTGAAGGCATGATTTCAATCTCATATATCTGCTACAACCAAGAAAAACCTCACCAACATGTTAGCTGACACCTTAATGTTTGTATTATTTATTAGGGATCTCAAGAAATGCACAGAAGATATGATATTGGGAAGCTTGATACGTACAATAACAACATATTTAGATAGGAGATCCATCAATATAGAACAATGTTCAATATCTACCCTATATAATACATTTGTAAAAGACAAAGTTCAAAATATCACAATGTATCGGTGTTATATATATCAGTTTTTTAATCCACTGAAATGCCATCTAAAGGGATTTAGGAGGAATCTCTAAGGTCCTATTCGCTTTGGGCAAGTTACTTACCCGGGTAAATACAATTTCCTGTGTAAGTTTTTTATGGGAAACACCTACCCAGGTAAGTGTATTTACCCATATGTTCTTTTATTTCCCAAGTACCACTTTAGCCATAAAAATCCATTATTAAAAGGGGCATTTTTGTCCCATTCAAGTGTTGGAAACTTTCCCCTCATGTGGGATAGTTATTTACCCACCTAGGAGATGGATATTAGGAAAATAAACTTTCCTTGATCCCCACATTAATTTGAAAAAAGAACATGGGATTCTTTGTCAATCGGAACCAAAATCCCATTGAACAACTTTCCCCCCTCTCAAAATCCAAAAAAAAAAGAATGCCCCCTAAGTTTCATTGTTAGAATCCCCACTATCTTATACCTAACCCTGAAACATGATATTGAAAAAAAATCTATATCTACATCTTTACTATTATTAGAAGCACTAATTTGGGTGTGGAACTTCTTTTACTAAAATACCTCCATTTTTTATTTTACTCCATTTTAGTGTAATGTGAATTACTACTTTTCACATAATTTAATTCTCCCCTCATCTCATATCTAAGGTATTAATTAATATTTTCTCTCATTAAATCCTATATCTAAAGTATTTCTCACTAATAAATCCTACTAATTAGATCTATGTACAATACTTTTAATAATATAAAATCCATGTTTTTTTTTAAATTGTTCTTCTATCCTGGTGGTGGGTAATAGGGGTGAGCATTATTCGGTTAAAACCGAATAATATATTACATATAATATATAATATATTATATATTATAATTTGTAATATTATGTAATGAAATTTGATTTCATAATATATATTTTATAATATGTAATATATTATATGTTATAATATATAATGTAGAATATATTATTAAATTTTGGTTTTAATCAAAATAACCAAAAGCCAAACTGAAAGTTTCAGTTTCGGTTATTTTGGTTTTTCTAAAATTTGGTTTCAATTTGGTTTTTATTTTTCAGTTCGGTTTTTTAAATTTCAGTTTATTTGGTTCGGTTTTTAATCGAATAAATTGAATGCTCACCCCTAGTGGTAAGAAATTCAACTATCTGGGTCAAATGGGTAAACCCATGATGTCATAACTAAATAATAAATTCTTAAATAGAAATAAATATAAAAAATTACAAATAATAAAAAAGTAGAAAAATTGGCACATTTCAAATATTTTATATTAATTATATTAAAAAATAAGTGTACTAAATTAAAACCTAAAAGTCCATATGTGGATCGTAGGACCAACATTTCGCTATAAGCTCATTCATGTGGGTAGAATGAAAAGCTAAGCACTGGTGACAAGGCAAAGTTTATACCTACGAAAGTCAATGAAGCTAAGGTTTCATCTTTGTTATATACTTGTATCTTTTTGATCGAGCAACAACTTATAAGGAATGCCTTTATTGTCAATTTCAAAAAAGGTGCAAAGGACACCCTTGAATAGAGAGAAGGTTGCAAAAGTGCTTTTGATCTCATGGAATAAGGCAGAATTTAGAACAACACTTCCCATCCCTTGGTTTCATAGATAAATAAACTTAGGAATTAAAATTTTGATTACATTAGTGCATGCTTCTAGTCACACATTAGGTGAAGTGTCATGCCCTCCCTAATCCTACGGTCTATCAATCCTTTGGACATGTACACATATCTAGGATTTCATCGTTCATGCAACTTCTGTTGTCATCTAGTACCCTACTACCTATGCTAAAACAAAACTCAAATAGAACTAGAGATATCAGATGGAATCACGTGCCATGGAGGCAAGAACCATATAATTTTTTCCATGTTCCTTCCTCCAAGTTAAAATATCAAAACTATTTAATTCGTTAGATTTGAATGAATCTATTAAATTACTAAAATTAGTTTGTAAGTAAAAATTAAATTTAGTAGATGAACTTGATGATGAAGTGGCAACATATTGTTGACTTTTATATATTAGTAACCAAATTCTCTCTCTTCCACCACTTGAACTAGTAGTTCCAATAATGGGAGGTGTACAAGTTCCCTTATGTCGTAAGAATTGAGATTCATATTCATTTTACATTTCAAATAATAAATTATTAAATTCATTTTGTTTTTTGTTCCAACTTCACTTTGCATTTTTTCATAAATAATTTCAAATAAAACATCTAAACCATTTTCTCCAATCCTATGATCTAATATTACAACTAAGCAATATAGAGAAATATTTTCCCAATATTTTTGTAAGTTTAACTTTTATTACATCAGTAATATCTTGAAATTATAAATTATTTTTATATTTTGAAAATATTCACTAATTGTAAATAATTGATTAACTAAAATACAAGAAATTGGATAATAACACCCCAAAATGCATTAGTTGTGTTACAAAAAAATTGTAAAAAATCTTTTATACAAACTACAATTCCCTAATCATCATCAATTATAAAGCATTGGGACACTTTTTCATTATAAAAAAATAGTAAAAATGTCTTTATATGAAATACAATTTTCTAACATAGAATAGGCTGGTGGAATTTCATCCAGGTTGAACATCTAATATAAAATTTCTATATTTTAGACCATATTTTTTATATAAATATTTAAATTTTTTTCTTGTTACTACACTTCAAATATACATAATACAATTTCTATTTCTAGAAATGTGAGAAAAAATAATATTTAAAGCATATTGTACACATAAGTTTAAGATGTGACAAGCACATGAATAGTTTACCATTTAAACATGGTCTTAATTTTAAAATATTTATTATCGAATCATTATCACTAGTATTATCAAAACTAATAGAAAAAACTTGTAAAGCTAAAAATTCCTTTTTGTAAAAGCCAATTATCATCAATAAAATGCCTCACAACACAAATATAACTAATATTTATTTTGAAGTCCAAATATCAAATATAAGTGAAATATTAGAATTAAGATCTGATAAAGTAGAAATTAATTTTTTGATATGAATAAAAATTTTTAAAGCATCTGCTCTATTTATATTTCTAAAAATTTTTTAAATTATGGATTTACTGCTTATTGTAAAAATCTTTCCAGCCTAAGGTCCTTAGGTAATAAAAACAGTTGTTCAGCATGTATAATATATATAGTTAATTCTTTTCTCATTTTTTCTTGAAAATATTTGAAATTATCAAAAAAACCATGCTCAATTTGTATTTAATTTTGATTATTTTCATTTTTTAGATAAGTGGCCATTTATTTAGCCAAATGGCCAATACCACCGTTGCTACTATAACTAAAATCACTCTTACATTCATGTGAACAACTATTTTTCCCTTTCCCTCAAGAGTTTTTATAGTAAGCATTTCTCGTACTACGCTAATCTTTTTTCTTTTCACCCCTAGTAGCAGTACTAGGTGTAGTTTTGGCAGTTTCAGTTTTCATAAAACCATTAGCACCTATATCGGTATTGTTGTACTACGATTATACATCCTCAAAACTGAACATGTTGGGAAGGGGATTTTGAAAGGAACCAACAATTTTTAAAAATTTTATAGTATTAAAACCCTAAAAATGAAACTAATTGTAACTTACGTAGTCCACCAATCTGAAATCCCAACATGATTTCAACTGATGAAGCTTCTAATCCTCTCAAATTGCTAATTTGGTATATTTGAACTAACCTTATTCTTGTTGGAACATAAATAAGTTGAGAATTTAGAGTTAGGGAGCAAGAGATTAAGAGAGTATAAGTGTACGAGAGAGTATATGAGAATATAAAAAAAATTATGAGACTTGGAGTGATTACAATGAGGGAGGGTACAGGTTTTTATAAGTGTTGGAATTAATTCAATTGATCAAAATACCCTTAAAAACTAGTCATTTTATAGTTGTTAAGAGGGGTATTTTAGTCTTTTAAAAAGTTAATTATAACTTTACCAAAATACCCCCCAAAGTAACTGTTATATAGATATTGGGGCATTATTGTCATTTTCCCATCCCCCAAAGTCAAAATACACAAGTACCTCCAAACTAGTTATTTATAGTTGGAGTATTTATGTAAAAAAAACCTCAAAAAAGCAAAAACTGCCCTCAATGGCTACATCCAAAGCAGATCAGCATGGCTTGTAGTAGGCCAGCTTCGTGTTGTGCTGTGGTAACCCGCTAAGTGGGTTAGACGGTGAGTCATGCCAGCATGACCCACTTAGTCGTATCGTGTCATGCTCTAATTAGATGACACAACCCATGCTCTAATTAGATGACAGTGCAACATTTAGATGATTTAGATGGGCGATACCATTTTTTCTTTTTTTTTGAAAAGGTAAGGTAAAAAAAAAATTATTAAAAATAAGCTTGAACAACCATCAAAAGAAAAGAAAAAAAAGAGAGGCCCACCAACACAGCAGGGATCCTATAGCACATCCCCACTAGAACGTGAGCTCAAACAAACACGCAAAACTAGGTGCCACCACTCCTAGCCTGGGCCAAAGCAGCAAGGATTGGAACCATATAAACAAAGCAAAACTAACCAGGGTATAGACCTCCTCTTCTACCCCTTTTTCGCGTTCTATAAAACCCCATGGAAGGGGGTTTGGCCACTACCACCCCCTAAAAGGCTAAGAAGTTCTTAGACCTTTTGCAACTAGGACACTACCCCAAATTATCGAATTCACATCTGCCCCCACAGAAAACGTCCCAAAAATGTCTCACGGTATATCCTAACTGTGTATTGGAAACATCTTTCAATGACAAGTACATGAGATGTTCTCAATGCATGTGCACACTGAGATGTACATATGGGGCTTAAGATCTGAGCTTTTACTTGCTTCTCAACCAATCATGAACTCGAGATTCTTGACCATCTTCAAAGGAAATCCCAAGAAAGTTGCCAAACACCGAGAGCTGGTCCACATTTTGTTCTAGAGCACAAGGGAAGCTGCTCAACTCCATTAAGGAGTTAACTGTCATGGCCAAAGGTTCTTGCAGAACTCGATCAATCAGGGGAACCAACTCCCAAACTGAGGGAACCAACGAACCAAGAACAGCTTCAACACCTTCTTGAGACAAAGATGGGACCCCTTCCCTCCCATTAGGTCCTTGTATGGCCTTTAGCCTCTGCCAAGCAATGCCTAGAGGGACCAGCCCTTGAGAGTGCAACACTGGGCAACAAGCTTGGGAAGAGAACCTGGGCTCGAGTTTGGTGAGATAACAGAAATGGGCTGAATTAAAGAAGCCTGCTCCAACCCCAACCCAGTTTTGATGATATACCATTTGGATGGTTGAGATTCATTAATTGATTTCAGAAGCCATTTTTTATGCTCCACATCTTAGGTAACATGAAAGTTTTAAATGATAATGATGGTGATGATAGTAACAGCATGTGTCTAAATTTCTTAACATTCCTTTTATATTTTAGAGATGTGTCTAAATGATTTCTACAAAAATTATTCATTTTTGTATCTTTTTTGTGTTTTTATTTTTTTTAATTTTTATTATTTAATTATGACATCAAGGGTTAACATATTTGATCTAAAAGGTTAAACTATTGACCAATCACCAAATATGAGAACAATTTTACTTTTGGGTTAGTTTTGAACTTTGTATTTCAATGCCATCACCAATAAAAACAATTCCTTTTTAACACACCTTTTTCTTTAATATGATTAATAAAATATTAGAAATATGTCCAAATGCTTTCTAAAAAATTTCTACAATTTTATACATTTTTGCATTTTTTGTCTTTTTATATTTTTTATTATGTAATTGTAATATCAAGGGTTGAAACATTTGACCCAAAGGTCAAAATTTTGACCCTCTACCAAATAGGAAAAGAATTTAAATTTTGGGCCAGCTTTATATTTTGTATTTCAATTCATCTCCATAATCAGTAAAAACTATTCTTGTTTATCACACTTATTTTTATATTAATGTGATTAATATAAAATATTAATGAATTTATATTTTTTATTTTTTTGTGTCATTATCTGTTTTTTTTTATTATTTAATTCTAACATCAAGGGTTAACATATTAACACATTTGACCCAAAGGATTTAACTGTTGACCCACCACCAAGTAGGAAAATAATTTCATTTTTGGGTTGTTTTCAAATTTTATATTTCCTTACCAACATCAATAAAAACAATTATTTTTTATCATACATAATTCTCTTTAATATGATTGATATAAAATATTAGAGATGTTCCTTGCTTTTCTATATTTTTTTTATTTTTTGTATTTATTTTCAATTTAAAAGTTTTATTCTTTAACTATGAAATCATGGCTTGACCCATTTGACTTGGATGGTTGAATTACTTACCCACCACTAGGATGGAAGAATATGATATTTTTTGTGTTGGTTTTAAACATGGGTTTATATTACTAAAAGTATTGGATATAAATCTAATTGACAAAACTTCTTTGAAGCAAAATCATAGAATTTATTAGTTGAAAAAATAACTTAAATATAGGATTTAATGAGAGAGGATGAGAATTAATACCTTAAATAGAAAACTAAATGATAGAGAATTTAATGAGGTAAAAGGAAGTAGTTCAAATTACATTTTCTGCCCTCACAATTAGAGAGGGCCCAAATTAAAAGATAAGGGCATTTTAGTCAAAAATAGGATTCAATGAAAGATGAAGAGAGTTAAAATCTTAAATATAAGACTAAATGATAAGGAATTAAACATAAGTTTAAAAATAATAGTTAAAATTATATTTCCTGTCCTCACAATTGGAGAGAGACCAAATTCAAAAATAGGGGGGGTGTTTTAGTCAAACAAAGGTTTCACACTCTCATTCATACTTTTAATAATAGTATAGATATAGATACGGCTTAAACTTTTTAGCTATTTTCTTTTATGCTTCATAAGACTACACAGTTTTTTTTTCTTTTTTTTTCCCAAGTTTCCACTACAATCAACAAGAGAACTTACCAACAAAATCACCATCAAATGGCACTTTTTAGATATTTTCATGCATTACTTGTATAGTAGAGATTAATTATAACCTTTGTGCATTACTTGGATGGTTGAGATAACTTCATTGATGGCCTAGTTATTCAAGATGATTGGGTGCATCATCTGGATAAGCCAAATTAGATGAAAACTTAGCAAGCTATTTGCATTTGCATGGTTGAAATTGATTGGTTGGTCTTAGTGTGCTATTTTGTTGGCTTAGACTTTAGATGTTATTTTGGGTCCATTTAGTTCCCCAGAGTCGATCGGTCCCTGGAATCGAAATTAGAGTGACTCATTCTGATTCCAACTATTTGTTTAATCAAATATGATTTTCATTCTAGAGTTTCTCAAAAAGTAAAGAACTCTTGACATAAAAGCCTCCAAATCCTAACCAATAAAATATTATTAAATAGTAATAAAATAGTAACAAAACAATAATAAAATAATAATATATTAATATAATGTTATTAAAGTAATAATAAAATAATTAATAACAATATTAATGAACTAATACAAAACTTAAAAAAATCAATTGAATCCATTTTCAGCTCTAGGTCTAGAACCGAACATCAATGATTGAAATCTGATTTCAGTTTCTATCTGAATCATACATGTATTGGGAATAGGCAATTCTGATTCCAATTCCAAGGGATTTGGATTCAAATTTAAATTTCAATTCCAATCCGGACACAAACCAAACCAAATGGGCCCTTAGTACGTACTTCATTCTACAGTTGATAGTTTAGAAAACTTTTAATAAAGTTACTTTTTACCCCTATGGAAACAACGGAGGGCCACATGCCCCCTACCAACCCTTAGGCTATGTTTGATTTGAAGGAAAAAATAGGGAAATGAAGGGAAACTTTTACAAATCTTGTATAGGTTTCCCTACATTTTCCTTCAAACCAAACATAGCCTTAAATGACTAGAATTGGTGGAAATCTTGTTGACTCACACATATATCGTACTAGTAAACATGTAAGTGCATTTGCACGTGACAATATCTCCAAAACAAAACTATTTACAATTCATGGGCAGTTTTCTAACAGTTATAAGTGGACAGTTTTTGAGCAGTTATAAGTGAGCAGTTTCTTAACTGTTATAAGTGGGCAGTTTTTGGAGTGAAAGTAAATAACATATATGCCCTTTTTTATGCCTATTGTATATTGCTTAGATAAAGAATAAAAATATATAATGAAAAGTCCAGAAAATGAGGCTATTCACTCTTTTATTAATAGTATAAATATAAATCAATCCGTTCAACTTGATCGACCTAGGTACAATGAATCTGTCAAATTTCCAATGGGCCCAAACCCTAACCCAAGCCCATGTAATTGAAATTCATTGCCCTATTATTAATTAACACTGTCAGGGGTGTACAAATCTATGGATTTTTTTTTTTTATCCCAATTGCATATTCTTCCATGTTTCTCTGAATCTCAAATAAACGACAATCAGATGGGCCCCCACCAAACACACTTCTGCTACTTAGTTTCCTTCTGTCTCTCAAATTTCTTCTCTTTTCCTTCTCCCTCCTGCTTCATATCTTCCACTTCCAGTAGACAGGATATATTCCTGCTCCCTCAAAATCTTATAATAGTAATAGTTTTGATGTTATTTTATCCATATCTTCCACACAAGTGTCACATATCTAAGGCAACCACTCCATGGAAGTTGGAGAAAAACATCCCTTTCGTTAAAGGATTCGAATCCTCTGCTGTTATTACAACATCCAATGGTGATATGAACATGTAGGGGGTGTTGGACAACAGAGTTGGTTTTGTTTTAGGGGTAAAAATTACAAAGACTCCCCCGCCCCCTGTATTATGGGGTCACTGACTATTACCTCCTAAAATTTCATTTATGACAAAGACCCCTTTAATCTTTCACTTTGCGATAAATACCTCTTGGTCGTTAAGTTAGATGATGGAATGCGTTAAATTATAAAAAATACCTACTAACTTTTCTTATTTTCTTTCTCCAAACAAATAGCTAAAATAACTAGAATCATTTCATTGTTAGAGAAAAACAAGTTTCTTTAAATTCTTTTTTCATTTCAGTAACATGAATGTTTCTCTTCATCTTAAAGTATAAACACTATCCACTCATTTCTCTAATAAACTCAGGAAAACCAACCAAAACCTTAAGGGGGGTGCTCTGTAGTGTGGTCCAGAAGTTGGGTGGTGTATTCTCAACCACACCACACCATAGCAGAATAGGCATTTTGTATTGTGGTTAAAATTTGGTAGCTTGAATCACACCACACCTATATAGGTGTTTTGCAAGGTGTGTGTGTGGTTTAGGCCACACCCTATATTTTGATTCTATGTATCTCATATATACAATGTGAGGTGATCTAACCAAGAGTAATATTTTTTTGGGTGTTTTGAAGTGAAATGCAAATCAATAGTATGAATTAATTTAACATGTGATAAAAATCACAATGTTTTAAACAAGGTTCAAAATATTTTTACGTATCAACCGATACATATTGTATTGGGTAAGGCCATGGTTCAGAGGGTAGCCAAGACTTAAACCGACCCCTCTGAACCGGTTTTGAAAAAAAAATAAAACATAGAAAAAAAGCACTAATACAGGCCGATACACCCTATCGGCATATCAACCTATATCGATGTTTAGAACCTTGGTTTTAAAAGCCAACCTAGAGGCTGAACCGTTTTTGCCTCCAAGTCGCGGGTCACTGTTTCGACCGTTTGAGTCGAATAGGTCAGACCGTGCCACGTTAGTAATACATTAATTCATACATATACATATGCATACCTACACACACACAAATATATGTATGTATGTATGTATGTATGTGTGTATGTATGTGTGTGTGTAGGTATGTATAAATATGTTTTTGATCAACAAATAATGTATTATTTTATATTTAATTTATATTTTTAATTATGTTTTAAATTTTTATTTGTAAAAAATATTAAAAATTGCAATTTGAGTCCAAAAAAAGGGTTTTGGCAAAAAAAGAAAATAACGAGGCAAGACACCTATGGCCACTTGGCCCTTGGAATGGATAGATCTCGAAAAGTTACCCAAAAAAAATCACCTCAATTGAACTTTAAAGTGCAAAATTATGGCCTCCCGAAGTTTGCATAGTGCAACTCGTGACCCGATCAATAGGTCGAATGGGTCAATGATATAACCATCTGTGTCAAATGATTTTTAACCAAATCAACAGTTTTTGACCATCCACCAGATTTTACTAAAATGGACCCAAAATCGTGACCATGTGATGGATTGAGTGGTTCAACGAGTCGGGTCAATGGCGAGATAAAAACATTGAAAATTAATATCGATTAAAAAATTAAAAACATTAATAATAATAAAATTAATAAAATAATGATTAAGAAATTAATAATACTAATAATAGATTTAAAAAAAAACTAATATTAATAAAAAAATAAAAGTAATATAATAATGTAAAATACATATATAAAAGAACCAATAATAAAATAAATGGTAAATTACACGGACCCTTCTACTATGGGGTGATAAAGATCCTTGCACTTTTTTTTTTTGTGACAAAGAAGTCAGATGACAGAAGGTGATAAATTAACAGAATACCCTATTAAATTTGTTCTGTTTTCTTTTTTTTTTTGTCACTATCTCTTAAATTTTAATTGACCCAAAATTACCTAGAAATAGTCCCTCACCCAACTCGAGTTCAAATCAGTCATCCACAACGTCCCACAGCACATCCTCGTTTTGTATTGTGCATATTTTCCGATGATGTCTCACCATTTCTGGTACTTATCATCGGGAGATGTTATTAATACATGGTGAGGATGTGCTATGAGGCGCCCCCTTGTGGGGGGCTGATTTCAAGTCACCCAACTCTGCTCTACACACTAGGCTGATAGTCGACCCTCCACATCCATCCATGGCCTTCCAAGAGTTTATTAAATCAAGTAAGGTGAGTGTGCAAGGACTGAGGAGTCATGGTGGATTGCCGTGGACCCAGCCACTACGAAATTGAATCCATAAAATGTATCAGCCATTCGATTGATGTAAGGCAATAAATACGGTGAGGACAGTGTTTCTGCTACAAAGTCGATTACATTTTTAGTGAAACAACTCTCAACCTACTGGTGGTGGTGATAGTAGATGTTGACAAAGAAAGACAAGAAGCAAATGAGATGAAGAAGGCAACCACCCCACCACCCTAACCATTTCTTCTTCCTACCCATGGACTCACTCTTCTGCAAAGATGTGGCCACCGCCGTATGGAAAACCGGGCGATGTCGAGGCTGGGAACCGCTAACTCTATCCTATGATGCTAGAGAAGTAGAGAGCCCAGAGCTCGGTTGGTTCTTCATTCGTAAGGTCTCCTCCATCTTGACCATCCAATTGCTTCTTACAATTGCTGTTGTTATCATCGTTATAAGCATGGTTTTTTCTGTTCAAGAACTGTCCAAATAATCAGTTCCATTTTATCCCAAACCTAGTTTTTAGCTCAAAACCGTTGATCATGTCCATCAATTTGTTCAACGGCTTTTTGCTGTTTTTTATTTTTAATTATTTTTTTATATTTTTATTGTCATAATAAACCATCCATTCAAATCAGACGATCAAACTGTCCACCCGAAAACCAGTGGCCAAAATGATTCCATTTTATAATCATTTTTTAAAACCATGGTTCTGAGCCTTACTCTCTATACATTCTGGGCAGCCAAAAGGGACCATGATTTTTACTTCCTGGGGGCTGATTTGATCTCGGCTGGGGCTGGGGCCCTTCCTATTTGGTTCCTTATTAGTCCTCATGCTCTTTGCCATCATTCAGATAGTACTCCCCTTGGGTAAAAATCTCGGTGATGATTTGTGGCGTCCTATCCTAGCAACATTTTCTGTGGATACGTATCCGACCATTTGAATTCAAATTCAAACCAAGAGAACTTCAAATTAATTAAATCATAAATCATTCAAATAAATAAGAAAAGGGTAATATTGAGATTTAAAAAGTTTAAAACATTTAAATGAGAATCTTTTTCAAAATTAACTCACACAGCTCTAATAGAGGATGGTATTTGTCACAAAGTGAAAGTGTTTAAGGGTGTCTATCATTGACCCCTTAGTAAAGGAGGGTTTTTGTCGTAAATAAAAGTTCAAAGGGGCCTAATTGTCACTGATCCCATAGTATGGGGGTACTTGTAATTTATCCTTTGTTTTCTTATAATTTTGCTAATGTGATAGATGTTTTTATTTTCAAAAATACAAAACCAACCATGTTATATAGGATCCCATGGAAATCTTGATGCCTTTTTGTGTATTGATTTTCATTTTGACTATGATATTGAAAAGGCATGATACCAAAAATACTTACATGACATCATAAAAGTGCTAGCCAATCAGGTGGGTTTTCATCAAAATTTATGGTGGGAGGGGGAAAAAGGGGAGGTTTGATAAGTCAAAGCCCTTTTGGTGTCATGTGGGGTCAATGACAATTACCACCCCTCTACTATGGGTTTAATGACAATTACCACCCCTCTACTATGGGTTTAATGACAATTACCCCCTGAACTTTCATTTGCGACAAAGACCCCTAAACCTTCACTTTGCGACAAATACCCCCCTCAATTAGAGTTCCATTAGTTAACTTTGTAAAAGATTCTCATTCAACTATTTAATTTTTAAATCCCCAAATTACTTTTTTCTTATTTATTTGAATGAATTTATGATTTAACTAGTTTCCTAAATATAATATTGAAGTTCTCTCAATTGCTCTAATAGATAGAAATTTAAGGTTTCATTTGTTTTTTCTTAATTTATTGGAGAAAGGAGTGGATAATATTTATATTTTAAGTTGAAGAGAGACATTCATATCAATAAATGAAACAAGAATTTAAAGAAAGTTGTTTTCTTTTTATATCAATGAAATGATTCTTATTATTTTATCTGGTTCTGTTTGGAGAAAATGGAGGCATTTTTGGGCCAATTAGGGTTTAAGAGAAAAGGGAAGGAAAAAATAAGAAAAGTTCAGGTGGATTTGCTACCTAACTTAATGAGCAAAGAGCATTTGCCACAAAGTAAAAGTTTAGGGGGTAATTGTCACTAACCCCATAATAGAGGGTGGTCTTTGTCGCAAATGAAAGTTCATGGGTAATTGTTCCTAATCCATAATACAATGGATCTTTCTAACTTACCCTAGATTTTTCCTACATAGTATTAACACCTTTTATTGGACTTTTTATAAAGGAATGTAAAACAAAATGCATATAGATTTTGTAATTCAAAATTACTTTTTTTGGGAGAATGACAGTTCAGCCCAGGGTCAGAATTTTTAGGCCCAAAGTACAGTAGGGGTGGGTGCCAGTTCGGAATTGATGCTAATTTACGGGCGGGCATTGATGTATAGAGTGAGGATTTTTGGCATTTTGAATATTTATAGCTCTGCAATGAAAATCAGAAATTTGCATTGGGCCTATCTGTACTTCTCCACCTTTTTCTTTTATATTGTCAATGGATTAGGTTTGGTCTACATCAGGATAGACCGGACTCTGACCTACTAAGCAAATGTGCAAAACCACTTCCAAACTAGACCCTATATGATCAAGTTAGTCAGGGTTGACCCGATAGATCCCACTTATAATTGATACCATATTTTGAACCTATAATTTGAAAATAAACCTAGTTATTTCTTAAATGCACGCATTTGGACATCATCATCCTATGATATATTACAAATATACTATGAGATCAGAAAGGTGTTATATTAGGGGTATCTTTGTAACAATGTCAATAATGTGTGTGTAAAGAAACATATATGTATGAGCAAATAAAGATATAAATATAAACCCTACATTATATGATACTTTGATTTAACTTTTATAATTAATATCAAAATCAAGTTAGAATTCCACAAGTGTGAACTTTCATTATCATCATGGATCATAACTTATTAAACAATATTCATGAAACCGACCCCATATAATTGGGACAATGATAATATATTAATATAATTCAATGGGGTTTTTATTATTCAATCCACCTCAAAAATTTTGATCTTATCGTATAAGTGGGATGAATCTTGATCATGAATCGATGCTAAATTTATAGGAAACTATTAATAAATTAAAAGGGGCTGTAATTTCAGATTTTTACGGTAAAGTACAGTCTACTTATCCCATAATTATTTTCAATTTACCTTCAGAACTGTTCTGACCCATTGACAATCCTACTCAAAGCACTTTCTCGTAGGTAGAGTGAATAGATAAATGATATTGCTATCCTTTTGTTAGTGTATTGTAAACTGTTGAAAAAAAATCAAATAAAATAATTTTCAACACCAAAACATTATTCTTATCCCAAATCCCTAGGTAGTAGGAATATGGGATATTTTTTAATTTTTATATATGAAAAAGAAAGACCTTAGTAGGAGTAATCCCTAGGTGTGAAATTCTTCCACATCAACACTTAAAACACCTCCAGAGTCCAGAGTGCAGACAGATGACAGAAGAATCCAAATGCAAGCCATGGCTCGAGGGGGTACGGATCTCTGATACAGGTACCCAGAAAACAAAAAAATGTGTGAACCTGGGGACACGCAACTGATTGGCTTGAGCTACTTTTTACCTTGTGGATAACAGCAGCATTTGTTGAACTTTTTTGGTACTAGGATTTGTTGAGCAAGGTCACAGAACCACAGAGGGTGAGGTGATGATCTTGAATTTGGAATTACCCATTTATCTATTATGAGGATTCCCCCTTGCATTCCCTAGGAGGTCCTGTTGTTGTTGTTGTGTCTGTGTTGTGTGATGATAATACCCATGAACTAGTCTCATTTGCCAAGCAATGGAGCTCCAGTCTCCACCAGTTTTGATGGTTGGCGCCACTGTGATCCATGACGCTGACAAACAAGGAGGAATATTCGCTAGCCAGGTGTTGCCTTTGAGATTACTCGGGTTGGCGTCTCAATGTGTTTGATGTGAGAACCCAATATCAAACCCAAGTTCAATGGTCTTCACTTTATAGGTAGAATTTGGGAAAAGCGGGTATGGTTTTACAGAGAAGCTCTCCTTTGGGGCGTAGTTGGGCTTGCAGATTGTTGGCTCTAGTGGTACAACCTAGATATGATCGAAGATCAATGGAGAAGGTTCATATACCAACAACATTATTGAGGCTCAGTCTTGAACGAGTATAAACACAAATATATATAGTGTGAAAAAATCATGTATTTTGTATTATTTTGTATATATTTGTATTTGTATTATACAAATATGTATTATACATATTTGTATTTGTTGATTTAGACAGTTGGACCGTTCGGCCCGAAAACAATCCAAACAACCGGTTCCGTTTTACCCCAAACTCGGTCCTTGGTCAACAACCGTTGAATTGGCAATTTACCCATTGGCCCAGGCAGTCGAACCGTCAACTCATTTGATGGTTTTTGGCCGTTTTTATTTTAATTTTTAATTTTTTTCATCAAAATGGGGCATCTGTTGGAACCGGACGATTGGACCGTCAACTCAGAAACCAGTGTTAGAATGATTCCAATTCTGGGTCGGTTTTTAAAACATTGGTTTTAATGGCCCAATCATAATTCCGATGGTCAATTGGCACTAAGGCTGTCAATGGACCGGTTTTGGACTGGACCCCACCTAGTCCAAAATCAATTTGGATGGATTGAATGGACCAACAAGACATATTGGATTGGACATAGTCCGTCCGTAATAAATTTATATTGGATTGGGTTGGATTAAGTCAATATCTAGTCCACTGATATAAGATAAGAATATAAATGTCAATGAACCAGGTTTGAGTTGAAACCAATCTAAATTAAAACGAATTTGAACAGATTAAATGGTCCAAACATTGAATTGGATCATCCAAAATAGTCCAAAACATTCATTGGATTAGATTGGACCTGGTCCATTTGTAATGGACTCACATTGGACTGGATCGAGTTGGACCAAATCTAATCCAGTTGACACCCCTCCAAATAGACAAAGCCAAATGAAACCTGAGGAATCATACATAGGTTCTTTGTGGTCCAAGTAGGTCTCATATACACCCCACCCTTGATTCCCCTTACTAAATTCCTAATGAAGAACTTAGTAATTAGGACATGAGCTGTTGGGAGTTGGGAGGCATTAATTGTGTCCTCAATTAGGTGTCCGGTGGTGAAACGATAGCCCAATTGTATTCAAGTTAAGGAAGCAAAAAATAATTGTATACAAATTAGAAATATGTAGAAAAAACCTAATTCGACAACAATTAAAACTGACGTTTGCATTATTGAAAATAGTGAAAATTTTTCATTGGTTCAATTGTGGATGGATATATAGGCTCAGTTTAGAAAGAATACAAATATAAATATATACAAAATAATATAAAATACAAGATTTTATACTCTATATATTTGTATTTATACTCATTCCAAACTGAGAGTATTTGGACCACATTATAGATGTTGTATGCTTTTGACTCAACAAAATTAAAAAGTGATTTTCATCATATCAGAATTTAATGTAAAGGGCTTTTGAGCTTCTCCAAGGTATGTATAATTTAAACAAGGTAATGAGCTGGCAGATGCACTGGCTAAATTAAAGCTGGCTCAGATTGTGAGTCATTTGAATTCCTTGGATCCCCAGTAATATCCCAAATATGAGATCTCAGAATCATTTATAATCAGACTTGAGATTAGTTTTTGTTTTGTTTGGTTGTTGTTGTTTTTGTTTTGTATTTTTGTGTATTGTGGGGGCCTTGGGGCCAGGTGTTAGTGTTAAGGCTTTAGGTTTTCTCCTTTGTACTGGGTTTTAATAGCTGGCTTTGGGCATGGATGGATTTATTTCACTTCTTTATACTTAGGGGTAGCACTCAAAATCACTAGGGTGAGGACATGAAAGTGTCAGGCACTGCTCATAGATGTGTTTAATTGAGTACAATGAAGTTCTAAGTTTGTTGGACATTAAAAGGAGAGTTATTGCTGAAAATATTAAAGCAACAACCCTAGTCTTAAGTGCTCAGTCTTTAGCAAATGCTGCTCTCAATCAACTTACTGTTGCCCTACCAAACCCCCCTTCCCTCCCTCTATCCCTCCTCCCAAAAAGATAAAATCAAAACTCATCACTGGTGGTGAATTAACCACTGATAGACAGTCAAGGCATAGCATATATAACTTGGAGCATGCCAAAAGGTTGGCAAATAGTGGAAATACTATTCTCTTAATGGTTCAATTATTCCATTTGGCCCCAGATTAATGATCGGCTGCTTGCTTCCATAGATAACTGGTTCAGCTACTCTAGGAGATGTCCAAGTAGCTTTTTATCTTACATTGCATTTCACCCTAAAATCAAACATTAGTTCGAACTGCCGTTGATCCGGATGATCGGACTGTTCAGCCTGAGAATCCTCTAGACAATCGGTTTTGTTATCTCAAACCATGTCTCTGACTAAAAACTGTTGAATTGATCAATGATATATTGACCCGTTCGACCCATTTTATAGGTGGAACTATTTATAATTTTGAATTATTGTAGGTCTCTAGTTCAAATCAGAATTCTGAGGTGGAATACAGTCTAAAAGTCCCTTAATTATATGGGTCTTGGTGTGATATAGTAGTGTAGTCGTATATATACATTGGTATATATTCTAAAGAGTAAAGATACCCCTACGTTAGTACTTCCATCATAAAATACTGTTTTTTCTCGTAATTAACTGATTCTGCACGTTTATTACTTGTGGGGTTGGAAATTAGAATGGGTCGACCCTGACCCGGACCAGACCCGGACCATTGACAACACGGTAATGACTAATGACAAAGGGGAAAACCAAAGAGGACAAAGAAAAAAAAAAAGGAGTGCACATTCAATCTGAACATGGAGTTATTTAAATAAGTTATCCACCTCGTGGAGCATTTCAAGTCGGTTCATTTATCTTCATGAAGGAGCTTTTATGAGGGTGGTTTGCCAAATGAACACTTGTTCTCTTTTTGCCTAACTG
Organism: Nelumbo nucifera; assembly: GCF_055504915.1. NCBI lineage: Eukaryota > Viridiplantae > Streptophyta > Magnoliopsida > Proteales > Nelumbonaceae > Nelumbo > Nelumbo nucifera. The sequence continues at coordinate 21,839,781 of NC_142649.1, forward strand.
CACTCAACTCAATTGCCATAAAAGGGAAAGCATGGAGGGTGGATTTGTAAATCTGGGTCAAAATTCAAATAGAGAGAGAGAGCTTCTCTTCCCTTCATGGAGGTAAGAGCCTAAGAGGTTGGTGTATTTTATTACTTTGAAACAACGTCGATGGATGGTGCCACCTCATTTGCGATTCATGTACTTTTGGAGGAGTGGGTGCAGACGTCACCGTACAAAGTAAGCCTCTCTCTCTCTCTCTATCTCCATCTTTCTCTCTCTTTTACATGGAATCTCATTTGCTATAAAGCAAAATAAATCCAAAAGTTTGGAGATGAATAGAAGTGAAGCAGACTTGGAATATAGAGGAGACTCTAGCTGGAACTCGGGAATGGAGAATAGATACTCAGGAGTGAGAGTCTTCGATAGCAACGAAGAGCTATTGACTGGGCTTGCAGAGTATGTGACCCAGATCTCTGATGCTTCTGTGAAGGAGAGGGGTGCATTTTCTCTTGTTCTTTCTGGAGGAAATCTTCCCACCCTCTTGAGGTCTTCTTCTCTTTCTGATGTTGATCTCTTCTTCTTTCAGATATAGAGAGAGAGAGAATGGAGTCATAATGTTAATGCTTTAGGGTTGTTATTTTATGTGTTAACTTTCATGGGTTTCTCTGGTTCTCTGATCTGATGCAGGAAGTTAACCAAGGCTCCATATCTGAGAACATTGGAGTGGTCTAAGTGGCATCTGCTTTGGGCTGATGAGAACCTTGTGGCCAAGAAACATCCAGACAGCAACTACAGGCAGGCCAAAGAAGCCTTCATCTCCAAGGTTCTCTCTCTCTCTCTAACAGTAAACAGTATCTTTCAGCAGCTTGTTTTCATGGGCAAAATTCTAGCTAGTTGGTTGCTTTCATGGGCAAACCCTATAGTTTAGCCTAAGACATCTGATGCATCACCCTAAGCTCTGCCATATATCTTCAATGGCTACACCCTAGCTATAGCTCAACAGCCATTAGATCTCCAGCTTTGATGAGAGACCCAGCTAAAGTGGGCACCTCTTGTATGAGTATGATCCTCTTCTTCTGCTTTACAAACTTGACAGGTCCCCATACCGCCGGCGCACGTTATCTCCGTGGCTCATGGTGTACCAGGGGAGCAAGCAGCCGAGGACTACGAGTTCCGCATCAGGCAGCTGGTTCGGGATCGGACTGTGGCCGCATCTCTCTCGACTGACTGCCCAAGATTCGACCTGATCCTCCTGCTTCTGGGCACGGACGGTCACGTCGCCTCCCTGTTCCCCCACCACTCGGCCTTGGAGGTGAAGTCTCAGTGGGTTGCACCCGTCTACGATGCGCCTAGAGAGAGCGTCACCATCACCCTCCCAGTTATCAATTCTGCTGCCAACGTCGCCATCGTCGCCACCGGCACTGGGGTGGCCCCAGCCCTGATGTCAGCTCTGGGGGTCACACTCCCCCGTGGGTCCCACCCGGCGCAGCTGGTCTCACCCACTGACGGCAACCTCGCCTGGTTTTCCGATGCCTACGCTGCCTCCCTCCTCTCTTCAGACTTCAGAGGAATATGAATGAATAAAGTCTTCTTCCACTCTTTCACTCATCAATCATCAGTCATCAGTAGCCCCTTCACGTTTCCTAATTCCCGGGATTTTCTTTTCCCTGTCTTCGCCTCCTTTTCTTTCCTTTTTTTTTTTCTTTAAAGGTGGTGCCATCGTGGTGGCCGGTGGGTCTTCTATGGCCATTACCCAAATGTTACGTTGGTCCAGCCATCTGGGCCTGGTGGGATCCCAAGTAGAAGCTATGAAAGTTAAAACCCTTGTGGTTGGTTTTGTTGGTCGTCAATGAGTAATTTGGAGACAGGATTCCGATTCCATGGATTCCATGGAGGAATTTAGAATCAATGGGTTCCTTATGTTTTGAACACTTGCACAAATTAAATCCCCTTACTATATAAGTATATCTCCAAAATAAAAGAATTCTATCATATATTTTCAAGTATTTGGACTTATATATATATATATATATATATATGCGAAAGTGAGAGGTTTCACCATTTTCTCTGGGTGATATCTGAAAATAAGTAAAATAATATAGCTTGAAATTGTGGGACAAAGTTTGAAAATCTGATCCAGATAAAATCTGTCTTAGTTTTTCTGCTGTTTATGGTTGACATCTTGGTCCATAAAATAGAAACCTAGTCAAATTATTTTTTTGTAATGTGGGCCGGAAAATTGGTCCAAACTGTGTCAAAAAGGCCCTTCATGCTGTCATTAGGATGAAAATCTGGACCTTGAATCCAAGTAGGCTAATTAAACATTTATGGTGTTTTTAGGGTTGATGAACTTATGGTGTTTTAATTTAATTTCCTGTTAAATCAAGCCAAATGAGACTAGCTAGAGAAGATTATGTGCTTAAGGCATGGAGCTCTTAGGAGTTTTAACCTATAAATTCATGGATAGCTGGCTCCCTGGAACCTTGCTGTGTCTCTAGCAAGAAGCAAAAGCAGCTGAGTTCATGATCTAGCTTTTAACATTGACCCATTAACTTGGAAATGTTGAAATGGCTAAAAAAGTGAGTCTATGCAGCGTTTATCAGTAAAATCAAGTTCATGGAAACTTTCATTTCTGCATTTGTGATGTGCTTTCACTTTCTAATCCAAGGCCAGTAGGCAGTCAATTCTAGGAAAATATCATCTTGAGTTAACGGGTTTCCCTCAGCTTCAAGAAAAACAGAAAACAAAGAAAAATCTTGTAGCAATTACAAACATTTATGATTTACCTATATATTTATAATCTTTGAACATTGTTCTTTTTGTTCTTGGTCAAGTTGGTAATGGTGATTGGTGAGGGTTTGTTAGATTGTTGCATTCCGACAACTTGACATATCTTTATCAATACAATTGGTTAGGGATAGAGTACTAAGAGGTGGTAGAACAGTCCAGTCAATTCACAAGTAGTAAAGACTTGGAGAACTTTGAAAAGCCTGTTCTTCGCATTGTTTGGTCTATGGTGTGGTGGAGAGGGTAGGGAGAGGGAGTTTCCTCTCCCAATGAATTGAGTCTAAGTAACTCACTTAGGCTATATGTTTGGTTCGAAGGAAAAGGTAAGGAAAGGAAGGGAAACCTATACAAGATTTATAAAGGTTTTTCGGCCATCTTTCCCTTCCTTTCCCTACTTTTTTTCTTCAAACCAAACACAACCTTAAGGAGGGGATATGGTTCGCTCCAACATTGATGTGGAATCGATTTCTGGGGGAGGGAGATATTAGTGGTGTGTGCTACCATATACCGAAAACAAAAGAGGGGAAAGATTCACATTAAACTTCATTTCATGGCCAACTTCACAATAAATTTCATGTTGAAAATTGCCACAGAAGTAATGGTCACTAAAAACTATCATCTTCACTATAGTGGTGGTTGTTTTAGCCTTAGACCATTATATATGTTGTCAATTTATTTCTGAGAAATTTTCTGGTACCAAACTGGGTTTTTCTGGAAGGCACTCGGGGTTATAAATCTTGCACAATCAGGCTGTAAATGTTGCACCCCATTATCAGAGTACAGTTGGGCTGTAAATCTAGCTATACAATGAGTTCATCATTTAAGTCTCAGTCTCAGTGCAACATTTACAGCTTGCTTACAGTGTGATTATGTTTTTGGGTAAATATTTCTGTACCCTAGAACTTGCATTTATGTTAACACTTATCATAGTTAATAAGTTCCTATCAGATCAAATATTTATTTTTGGTAGTAAGAGAAAACAGACGTAACTGTTATATGTACAGCAAATAATGGTTCAAAACCCACCAGAATAAGAATTAATTCCTGTACTACATTTAAACATGGAATGATGTGTTCACAATCAAATAATTGAGAGCTGGGGCTACTTTGTCGAGGTCTGTAGTGTGTTAGATTCCAGGATTTTATTACTCCTTTAAGCGGTATTTGATTTCGCCTACAAAGGACAGAAAACAAAGTTGTGGGCCTTGAGGGCCTGTAGGAGAGGCATACATATATATAACTGCAATTTTACTTCTAAATATTTCCATGTATTTGAAGGTAAATGCAGTCCAAGCATTAACTTTAAGGCACCACAAAAGATCATTTCAAAAACAAAAACAATTTTCCAAACAAACCCATAAAGCCCACATCAAATGGACCGAACCGATCAAACCAATCATATCGGTTTCTGATTCTATGTAAATGACTCCTTTTTATAAATTATATAATTCAAATGACTCGTTTTTATAACTTTTGTTTCATAGACAGTATATATGATAATTTTGGTTAAAAACACCTATTTTATCAACATATAAATAGTTTAATTTTGTACCATCATTTTTATTATGGTTATATTCAAGATTCAAATTATCGATACGTATCGGTCGATACATATCGTTCCGAAATCCCTCTAATACATTTTATTATGATTAAAAACGTATCGGCCGATACATATGGGTAGGTATAGGCGGATTGGCTGAGAGAAATTACCGTGGTTCTGTGATCAGTTTGGCTCCATATTAATCCAGCCAGTCCATTGTCATGCACTTACATTCCTCATTGCTCATGGGTTATTCTGTAGCTGCCACATGACAAGAGCTACTTAATTCTTCACCAGTACCATGTGTACTAAGCTCAGTTAGAATTATTAGCCTGAGTTCCAATTAAACTCCCAACAAGATTTGAATCAATACTCCTTCCAGTAATTCAAACCTTCGAGCAGAGAATGTACCCTTTTTTGTGAGATTGTCTGCCTCTCAGCCATAACCATGCGATATCGTTTCCATAGTTAAATATTGGTGCATATCAACTGATAAAAAGGATTTGGGTTAAGTGGCCTTATTCAACAGTTAGGCCGCGTTATGCAAATAAGTGTGAATGTAAATATGTAGTGTAAATTTGTTCATATAAATTATAAAGTTGGATTAGTTTTGCACTGATAAATTTATCTTCTTACCAAACGGATTTTTAGTTGTAATGGATGCAAATACAAATTCCAATAAAGCATATATGCCTTTTCTTATCAAAAGTCCACTTAAATGCAAATTTACTTCTTTTTTATTGATGTACTTTTACATCTTATTATCAATGTAAATATGCATTAGTCTTTCATTTGTCAATGCATAAATGTAATGTTGGCAAACACAGACAAAAGTGAACCAAAGTTCAAGTTTACCCTGAACTAGGATTTACACTCTTTTGCATCATTTTCAAACGCAGCCTTAATATCTTTATTATAAATACATTATACCCTCTGGAGTGAATAACCTTACTGAACAGTTCTAAAGAAGGATTTGGATCAGTCATTAAATTTCTCAACCAATTCCCACAATGCAATTAAATGGTTTAAGCAACACGGCTATACTTGTTTTTCATCTGCTTCCATATTGCAATACTTTGAGAATTGTTATTAAGGCTCAGTTTGGAAGGAGTACAAATACAAATATGTAAAGTACAAAACCTTATATTTTATATTATTTTATATGTATTTAAACTGTATATATTTATATTTATACTCCTTCTAAACTGAGCTTAATGAGTATTTATAAAGGTCCATGCACAGAGAGATCAGTCAGATATTTTGTTTTTTCCTTTCAAGCTCCATGTATCTTTCATTTGCAAACCATTCTGCATTCCCCTGCAACTCTCTTTGCCCCAAGTCTGCCCTCTGGTCATGCTATGGTATTTTGCCAAATTGATCCTTGTAGAAATTGTTAAAAAGTGCAATTCATCATCCTCTACACCAAGTTCTTAGGCATGTAAGTAAAATATAGATGAAGGTACCTAAATATGTGTTTGGTATTATTATTGTTTTTCTAAGGCATTTCATTTGTGAGTACCATGCAAGCATTTTTACTCTCTTCTTTTTTCTTGTTTGGCTGAGCATTTTTTAAGTGTTTTAAAATCATTTCAAGCAACATTCATATATTGGGTCATGTGAAAATAAATTTTGGAAGAAAAGGTCATTTTGATATTTCTTGCAATGGAAAAAATGTTTTTTCCTTTTTACTAATGTGTCACCTGGCTGGCACCAAATAATATTATAAAATATACACTAAACCCAATGTAGTTTATCGAATTTCACAGCATGGTTGTTTATTGAGTAGGGGTGGTCACAAGTCGAGCCTTTGACGAGATATTCAAGCTTGGCTCGACTCGGTTTAAACCAAACATCGAGCTGATTTCGAGCCCGATATATAGGCTTGCTTTCTAATTGAGCCGAACTCGAGCATAGTGAAGCTCGGCTTGTGAGACTCACAAGCCTAGTATTAAATAAATAATTTTTATTATATACATACATACATATAGTAATTTTATTATATATGTAATAATATTTTTATTGATATATTATTTTTATTTTTATGTATAATAGTAAATAATTTTTATAATTCTTAATTTTTTGTCTAAAAATAAAAAAAATAATAATTTTGTACATATAATTTTTATTTAAAAAAAACACTTGGCTTATAGTCGAGCTCGAACTTGTGAGCTATGAATTGAGCCAAGCTCGAGCTCAAGTCTCAAGCTTGAGTTTGATACTATTCCTACAAGTCGAGCTTGAATAGCCAAGTTTTTGGCTCGGCTCGTCTCGAATCCACCCCTATTATTGAGAAAACGACGATGACGTCAAGTAAAGTTTAAAAGAACAGTCCTTACAAGCAAGGTTTAAAATGTTTTTGAACCCACCATGTGTTGAAGTACCAAGTATTAGGGCATAATGGCCACTTTTGAAGGTTAATACCCTTCCTGAGATGTCTTGGCTCAATTCTTGAAACTTAAAAATTTTTATTTTAAACTTTTTGCACCTTGGAATCATGTGAATGCAAAAATTGCACTATCACACACATGCATACTTTGAACCTTGTTTTGTTTTGCTTTTATTTTTGCTTTGGCGCAAAGGAGTTGGAATTCTAACTAGGGGTGTAAATAAATCGAATTCGAATCGGATCAGTCAATATTCGAAATTGAATCCAATTAGAAAATCCGATATCCGATGGATATTAAAAATTAATATCTGAATTCGAATCTGATTAAATATTTGAATATTCAATTCGATTTGTATTTGATTAATTAATTATTTTAGATAATTAATAAATATATAAAATAAATATTTTATTGATATAAAATATATAAATATATAAATCATTTATATAACTTAATTATTATACAAAATATTTTATATATTATATATAAGAATTAAATAATCGATCGGATTCGAATATTTATCGAATCGAATAAGGTCATATCCGAATTTGAATCCGATTAACTATTCAATAAGAATAGGATATCCAAATTTGACCGATTAGATATTCAAATTATCCAAATTCGATTCGATTATGTCGAATATCGAATTTGAAATCGAATTTTCGAATACCGTTGACACCCCTAATTCTAACCTATAATCAAAACAACAATCTTATAAAGAATATCATTGGAATGTGCCTTCCTCACCCAGTTTTTAAACATTGGAATATCTAACTAGAATTCCTTACTTTCTATTATGCTCTTCCTACATCTAGAGGCGTTTTCAGAATTCAAATGGATAAAACTAAAGAGCTCATTTCTTCATTAATAAGTTTTCTAGGAGCAGGTGGCACTTGATAATGCTGAAGTATGAAAAAATTGCTTTCTAGACTTTGGTCCCATTTGAGATTCGATGCCACCTTAATACAAGATCTGAATAAAAAATTCAAACTTTTAACAAATTACATCTAGTACCCCTCATTTAACATGAGATGGAACCCCGTTTTCTTCATCCTTTCATGTAAGGGTATCAATGGACCGGTTTATAACTGGATCCCGTCCACTCCAAAATCAATTTGGACGGATTGGACGGACCAAGAAGACATTGGATTGGACCAATCCAATCCAAAATATTTATTAGATTGGGTTGGACCTAATCTGTTTATAATAAATTTATATTGGATTGGGTTGGATTAAGCCAATATCTGGTCCATTAATATAAGATAAGAATATAAGTGTCAATGGACCGGATTTGGATTGAAACCAATCTAAATTAAAACGAATTTGAACAGATTGGATGGTTCAAACGTTAAATTAGATCGATCCAAAATGGTCCGAAACATATATTAGATTGGATTGGACCTGGTCCATTTGTAATGGACTCAGAATCGGATTGGACCAAATCCAGTCCAATTGACACCCCTATGTTTCATGCTTCTGCAAGAGAACTCCTCGTTGTCGTCACTGACCACACAAACAAGTGAGATTTTCACTACCATTTTGCAGTCCATTCTTTGTAATTTTCAACCTAGCTTCATTCATTCTATCCATTTTATAATACCATTTGCCTCATTCATCTTCCCTATTTTGACTGCTCCATATGGGAAATATAGGTATGTTTCACTACTCTTCTTCATTTTTTCCTATTCCATTCATTTCATCCTTATGATTTTCCTTCCCATTGTTTTTCCATTTTTCAAATTTTTGGAGCCCTAAAAGATATCTGCCCCTTTGGAATAAGTGCATCCTCTCTCCCCATTTTTTTCATTGTTATTTATTCTAGCCAAAATATTATGTATAAATGTGCCTTGCCATTGTTCTCATTATTCCCACTAATAATTTTTTAATGTGACTAAAATAGTATAGCCATGCTCCTATGTTGTATATTGCCATTGTTCCCATTGTTATCTTGCCATTGGATCTCCATCATCCCACTGTTACTTCACATGTTCTAGATCTTTAGATGATTTTAAGTGGAATATAATTGCAAGCCAATAACAAAAAATTATTGGTGGGAACCTAAGTGTGCAAATATGGTTAAAGTTAAACATCAATTTGCTAAATCAATCTACCAAGTAATAAGGAAGATCCATAACGTGTTACAAACATTGCCCATTTGTTTTGGTCTCCACTCCCCAAGTGGTTAGATAATCCTTGAATTTTGAGACTTGAACTAGATGGTTTCTTCCATCTAGGCGTTGGTGTACATGAGGAGGGGCATGTTATATTCATCTCATTAGTGTCAGTCATGGAGTTGATGTTAAAGAAACCTCTTGTCTTTTAGTATTTTTAGTTTGATTCATCAGTCAAAGGAAGAAAAGTTACAGTTTCAGTTGACCTGCAACTGCATGCCTAGAAGAAGTGCAATGAATCTCTCTTGTTTGTACATCTTTAGTTTATTGATGATATTGTTGTTGGTTTTAAAATTTTATTTTGTTGATAAACTATATGACAATTGACTATCTCTATTCCTGCTGTTAATATTCCATCAAAAATGACACACATATGACACCATGTGTAAGAGTTGTCCCATTCTGTAAGAGTCTCCAATATTTCTGATGTCGGAGCTTCAGAGGATTCACGGGAATGGTGACCGACAAAGGAGTGGGAGTGAGGGGGTGAGCCGATGGGGCTTTGGCTTCTATTTCGAACCGGATGTTGGAGGGCTCATGAGAATGGTGACCGATAGAGATCATGAAGAGAGAGAGAGGAGGTGAGGTCTCACGGGAATGTGATTACAGAGGACAAGGCAGTTGGAGTAGGAGATTTACATTCTGTTTTGTTTTCTTTTTTCTACGCTCACCATTAACGACAACCAAAAATACCTAGAAACCCATAAATCAATCCAACCCTCTCTCTTTGCTCTTTTGTGTCTTAGGTTGGCACAGAAGATCTTCCATGTCGATTGGTTCCTGTTTGCCACACCCAAACCCACTCTTCCCGAATCCCTTAAGGTCCTGGTTGTTCCTCCCCTTATTCCGCAACTCATTCAAAGGATCATCTTTCGCAGCCAACTTATAGGCATACCTAGGTCATGACCGAACACGAACCGAAGGGAGTGAGGACACAAAGCAATCCCAGGTTTCATCCTGGGATGATAATGAAAGTAAAACAAGAAAAATAAATGCAGGGGATGATAATGAGGAATCTTACCTGGTCGTATTTTGGTTCGGGTTCGTTGTTGCAACAGCCATCAGGGGTGTTTCAATTGATTTCCGTCACGGGTGGTTTGCCTTCGAGTCTAGATGGCGATTGTAGAAGATAACCAAAATGAACTCCCATATGCGAGCCACTTTATCTGGTAAAGAAATCTCTAATGGTGGTTTAGTTCGATCGAACAACAAAGCTTGCAAGAACAGGAGGGATCTCAACCGGTTTCAGATCGTCTTCTCTAACGATAGTTGCGACTGGGGATTATATCCAAGAGATTGATAAAAGGGGAAGTGGTTTCGGTGTAAACTTCGCCTGAACTCAGAGGGAAACTTCAATAACTTGCTGCAATTGGCTCCGTTGTTTGTTCTCAACGCCAGTAAGGATTCTTGACGCACAATTCTTGTTGATGGTGGAGGATATCGATGTTTGTTCCTCCTGTCGTTTCCAGAAGCAAGTTTTCTGAGTTCACCATGACTCTTCTCTTCTCCCTTGGACTAATTTTTGAGGTGGTTTAATTGGGGCTCTTGTTTCTCCAGTAACTGACCTTCTATGACAAGAAGAGAAAGAGGAAGTTTCCCATTCCACATACAAAGAGAGGGAGAGAAAGAAAGGAGGTGAGAGAGTGAGAGGATTCAAGCTCTTCATCCCCCTTCATCTTCGATGGATGGACCGATTGATTTGCTTAGTGCTCTGCGAGTTTTCAGTTGGTCGGTACTCGGTAGTTAAGAAAGATCTTTTTAGTTCCTTGATTTTTGTAATTACTCAATAGAAGGGTAGAAAGGACATTTCAACAAAATCGTTACGATTTAACACGGTTCTGACCATACATAAACAAACAGTGAGGACAGAGTTAGTCAATTAACTGGGTAATTTAAGAAATTTGCCCCTGTGAATATACAAGTTTCATTTTTTTTTTTAATAGGAATCTTGATGTATTGGATTAAAAAAGGGCTCTTTTTTGAAAGGGATTTTTGGTAAATCCTGTGTTGAAAGGACCCTATGACTAGATAAATCCTCACTCTCCTTCTACAAAGGATTTGAACCACAAGAACATTACTTAGAACAATTTACAAATGAAAAAGAAAAAAAAAAAAAAAACTTTGTTAGTTTCAAAAAGCTGTCCATATTTAGAAACAAGAACATTTTCAAAATATGATGTTACAAGTCAACATTTTTATAGGTATGCCCTTGTAAGTCAAATAATTTACTAATATTCTATTGCATATGAATTGACCAGGCAAAACCTATTGCTTTTCATAAGTTGTGATGTTTTGCTTCCTACTAATTAGTGTTTCCTATGCAAGCTTGACACCTACAACTCTAACTCATTGGAATACGTTAGGGGATATGAATGATAAAGCTCATCTCCAACTCAAGGGTGATTATTTAACCTTGATTTCTCTCATTGTTAAAGTATCTTCATATAATGGTAAGTTGTGATAAAGCTTTAGTATACATCTATACTACTTATAAAAAGTGTGAATGAGGAGTTATTATCTTCTGCATTTTTTCTTTACTGAAATATCCCTCCTCTTGAATTTAGTTCATCTTCATTGAAATGGTAGAAAATGTAATTAAAAGAATACCATTAAGTACATTCAATTAACTCTCATTACGTCTCACATTTAAATCGTTAAATAAATCACATTCTATCTCATTGAATCCAACATTTATACTTTTGTTTATCATCATTAAATTCCACTAAAAAAATCCATACAAATAATTATTAATAGAATAAAATTTTATATTTTTAAAATAAATATAGAAATGAAATCATATTTTTCATCTAGGTGGTGGGTAAGTAGTTCAACCATTTGTGTCAAATGGATAATTTCATGATGTCATAAATAAATAATACAAATTTAGAAATATAAAAAAATACCTTTATTTATCATCATTAAATTCCACTAATCCATGCACAATAATTATTAATAGAATGAAATTTTATATTTTTAAAACAAACCTAGAAATGAAATCATATTTTCCATCTACGTCGTGGGTAAGTATTTCAACCATTTGGTCAAATGGATAATTTCATGATGTCATAAATAAATAATACAAATTTAGAAATATAAGAAATATAGAAAATAAAAATAAAAAATTGGACACATTTCTATTATTACATATTTGTTATATTAAAAAATAACTATGATAAAATAGACATAATTTTATTAATGGACATCAAATATACAACTTAAAACTAATGGGAACTTAAACCATCTTTCTATCTAGGGGGTGGGTTAGTGGTTCAACCTTTCATGTCAAATAGGTTAACCCATGATGTATAATGAAAAATAAATTTTTTAAAATAGAATAGTACAAAAAAAATATGAAATAATTTTGGGCACATCTATAATATTGTATACTAATAATATAAACAAAAATAAGTATAATAAATAATAATTATTTTATCAATGAGATAAATGAAATGCAAAATTTAAAACTAGTTTGAAAATGAAACCATTTCCATATCTATATGGTAGGTAGGTCAATAATCTAACATTCCAGGTCAAATGGGTTAATCTATGATGTCATAACTACGTAACGAATATTAAATACATACATACATACATACATACATACATACATATATATATATAAATTCAAGGAAAAATATAATCTTTGTAGAAAACATTTTGATACAATTCTGTTGTTATATATTCACCATATTAAACAAAAATAAATGTGAAAGTAAGAATTACTTTTATCGATGATGAAAATGGAATACATGATTTAAAATCAACTAAAAAATCTAACTGGTTTTTCCATCCAAGTGATGGGTTAGTGGTTAAACTATCCATGTCAAATGGATGTTATCATTAAATAATAAAATACATAAAATTCTAGAAAATGTAGAAATTTGTCGATAATTTTGGGTACATTCTATAATATTATATATTCATCATATAGAAAAGTGTGATTAAGGAGAATTAGTTTTCATTAATGATAGAAATAGGATAAAAATTAGGATAAAAAATAAAGAACATTAATGTTTAACACATGACCCGAGTAACCATGTCAAATGCTTCAACAATTTAATTAGCTAGGTCATCGTAGGCAACTGGTTTAGTAGAGATGCAAACAGATCAGACCAGATTTGAATAGATTTGATCGGATCTCATAAATATTGATTCGAACCCGAATCCAAATCCGATCAAAATGTCAGATATTCGAATATGATACGATCCTATTTAATTTTTTAAAAAAGTAATAAATTATTAAAAGAAAAAGAAAAATATAATAGTTGAAATAAAAAACAAAAAAGTATAAGTATTTTTTCAACTATTTCCATCATATAAAAATTTTACAAAAATGCAATATAAATAACATATTTATATATAAATAATAAATGACATATATATTATATATAAATAATATATACTGCAATATAAATAATTGATTTGACCACAATATTAAAAACCAATCTTCAAACAATATATTGGAATTGCATTTCTTCTTGGTAAATAAGTAATTTTTATTATCTCATAAATTAAATAATAAAAAATATAAATATAATTTTTTTTTATAAATCTTATAAAAAAAGTTGAACATACATTAATATTATATATTCTTCATATTAAACAAAAACATGTTTGAAAAAATGAGAATTATTGTTAGTAAAGATAGAAATGGCTAAAATACAAAGAAAAAAATAAATTAATGTCTTAATCATAGTCCATTATCCTAGTAAATAGGCTAATGGTTCAACCAGTAAGGTCCTTTGGTTATTGATTATTATCGTCATCATCATTTGGTACTGCCACATACAAAAATAAATGTGGAAATAAGAATTACTTTTATTAATGATGAAAAATATAAAGCATGATTTAAAATCCACCAAAAAAGAAAAATTATTTTTCCATCCAAGTGATGGGTTAGTGGTTCAACTATCCATGTCAAATGGATCAACACATGATGTTATTATTAAATAATAAAATACATAAAATTCTAGAAAATATAGAAATTTGTAGATAATTTTGTGTACATTCTATAATATTATATATTCATCATATAAAAAAAGTGTGATTAATGAGAATTATTTTCATTAATGATAGAAATGGGATGAAAATTAGGATAAAAAATAAAGAGTATTAATGTCTAACACATGACCCCATTAACCATGTCAAATGGTTCAATGATTTAATTAGCTAGGTCAGGCAAGTGGTTTGGTATGGATGCAAATAGATCGGATCGGATTTGAATCAGGGTATATTTGAATTCGATTTGATATGAAGATATGATCAGATCTCATAAATATTGATTCAAATCTGAATCTGATCAATATGTTGGATATCCAAATCTGATACGACCCAACTTAATTTAAAAAGAAATAACAAATTATTAAGGAAAAGAAAATACAATAGTTGAATAAAGAAAAACAAAAAATATAAGTACTTTTTTAATTACTTTGATCATATAAAAAGTTTACAAAAATGCAATATAAATAATATATTTGTAATTAAATAATAAATAACATATATATTATACATAAATGATATATATATATAATTAATTTGACCACAATATTAAAAACCAATATTTAAACAATATATTGGAATTGCATTTCCTCTTGGTAAATAAGTAATTTTTATTATCTCATAAATTAAATATTTAAAAATAAAAATATAGAACTTTTTATAAATTTTAAAGAAAAATTTGAACATGCATTAATATTATATAATCTTCATATTAAACAAAAATATGTTTGAAAAATAAGAATTATTGTTAGTAAAGATAGAAATGGCTAAAATACAAATAAACAATGAATTAATATCTTAATCATAGTCCATTTTCATGGTTAAATAGGTTAATGACTCAACCAGTAAGGTCGTTTGGTTGCTGACTATTATTATAATCATCATTTGATATTACCACGTGCAACGCACGTACACTTTTACTAATTCTTTGAAATATGAACGTTAGTTGCATCCATTAATCTATATATGTATATGTATATAATAAAATAGTTTAGGGCCCAAAAATTGATCCAACAAAAGGGCTATCAGAATAGCAAGATACACTTAATTAATATCAATTTTCCTTTCAATTAAATTCATAGCAAATAATAAAACTTACTTCTAATGCGCAAACATGGAATAAAGGGCCAGAGAAAACAATGAGTGACGAACAATGCATTATTATTGAAATCTGGGTCCTTTGTCACAACAACTTATAATGGCAAAACCAATAAATCTTTTTAAATTCAATTCCTTACCAAATGCAACTGGATCAAATGTATGAGCTTTTTAAACTATGCAAATCAATATAATATTTGTTATAAAGGTCTATCAAGCAAATTTATATCTAATACAATAAACATATAAAAGTTTAAAACATTATTCATTTTTATAGCTGGGGCAATAATGCTATCGAATAACTGGCCTACCACATTTCATATGTTGATGTGGACCAAGGTTTATGATATGAAGAATTTTCAGTTTGTAAGAAAAAAATTTGTTGCATTTGAAAATGGTTCGCTTGTGCAAGTTGAAATATAGGTACAAAATGTCAATTAGATTCATGGTTTTTAAAACCGACTCGATGATCGAATCGGTCAGGAGCCTGGTTATTGGGTTGAATGGTCCGATCATTTGATTTATGGTTTGATCGTTCAAATCGAATGCTCGGCCCGTTCTAACAATAAAATATAAAAAATAGTCAAAACTGTTCAAACGGTTAACCACCCGATTCAGTAATTTGCTGACCAAAATCAACGGTTTTAAGGAGAAATCCGGTTTTCGAGAAAAACAAAACCGGTCATCCCAGTTTTTCCGGTCCGATCCGATTTTGAAAACCATGATTAGATTTGTGGATGATACTACATGTAGAATATTTATTGTCTTTAATAGGCAAGTAGAAATCTTGTTGGGTAAACTAGTTCATGATGCAAAAAATTTCCTCTTGAAAGTATGAGCTACACCTTGCCTACTCACCTATTCACTAGTGATTGTTCTCACTACAAATGTTCAGTGGGAATAAGAAGATCGACACCTGTTTCGAAGATTCAAAAAATGGTAGCATATGCACAAATACAACAAATCATAACTTAAACCATCGAATATAATGTGTATCATAAAGAATGAATAACAGTAATGATTACTCATGAAAGTCCACAAGTTCAAGCCTAGAGCTCAGCAATTCAGAACTCGAATTCAGTACTCATATGATTATTCTCACACCGTCCTCACAGTCACTTATAGTTGTACATCAGGAATATATATTCCTAAGACACAACTGCAAGTGACTATAAAGATGTTATGAGCACGGTCTTGTGAGGATTAAATCCGATCTTAGCAATTTAATCTCAAAATAAGAAACTTGTGACATTCATAAACACATAAACATATATATATATATATATATATATATATATATCTACTTACTAAAGCCTAATTTGATGACTTGTACTTATACAAGTACCTCATCACCTCTAATGCCTCAAAGGCCATTATATATTGGAGAAGTAGCAAAGTGCCTAAAATACGACCAGTGACATATTCCAAACTATTAGACTTACTTGACTTACCTCCTCTTCTATTTTTGAATTTTTTATAGGCTAACAGACCTACTTACTTTCTATCTTATATGCACACTTCCTTACCATTATATCTTATTTGCCCAGGTGAAAGTAATTTACAAGTTTATGTTTAAACTAATTTGGTGATTTTGTGTATTTAGCCCCTGCGAAGCAAGGCCCCCTACTATTAGTTTATATAATAGTAGTCGGTAGCACTTAATTAACATTTCAATTGGGCTAAGCCCGATATAATGGTCCAAACCATATTAGAAACCAAAGCAATTACATAATAGAACTATTTGGTTTGATTTGGTCTTTATGCTAAAATAGTTTGGTTTGGCATGAAAATTTCTTAAACCCTAATTTATTGGTTTGGTCTAAGATCTCCAAAACTGGAACATGGACACCCCTATGGGGAATTTACTAGTAGGCAAGTTTAATTGCTGAATACAAAGATAACTAAGGGATTTTTGGTAATTGTGTACTTTGCAAAAAAGGATTCGCTCTGATTCTGTTACGTGGATAAAAAGAAAGTGCACTCTCATAGGTCCCATATTTTCCCTCACAAGAGAGAGAGAGAAAAGAAAAAGAATTATGGCTAATATCATATTAGGGTCGAAGGGATTTCATCTTATCTCAGTTGTTAATGGATTAGAAAGTCCAATGCTCAATTCAACTCTAAATTCAATTATCCTAGATTCCGGTGTTAGAACTTGCATATGATAATATATATATATATTGAAGGGAAGGGAGATTCATCATATGGATGGCCGAACCATACAGAGTGGCTGGACGAAATTTTAAGCATCTCTTTTTTCTTTTCCGGGAATCGTATTCCCAGTTTTAGAAAAACGACATTGTTCAAAGATCGTTCTTGAAACAAACCGGACTAGATATGAAACCAATAGAATAGGAGAGCAATACCTAATACGGAATCCACACGTGTAGCTTCCAAAATAGGTGTTCACACCCAAAAAGGGTACCAAAACCCACCTCCACTAAGATGGCACAGATTGAGATGAAGCAGGTTCAACAAGAACTGCAATCCTTTAGCAAGGATCAAACAAGGGATGGTGAGAACGAATTAAATATGATTTTTCTTGTAAAAATCAGAATCAAGATCCAATCTTGATCAGTCCAAGAAATTAGAGATCGAATAGGGTAGGGCAACAAGAACATAGGGAGAGAACTGAGAGTAGAAAAAGGTGAAACTAAATCAATCCGCCCCCTCTATTTATAAGCCTTAAGGATCAGTTTCTCCTAATCCAATTAGGAGTTTCCTAATCCAAATCTTTATTTGGATCTGAACTCCTTAAGTAATAAAGCTTATCCCCTTATCTTATCTGTTGATCCAAACCCAGATCCATAGCCATATTTGCCCCATGTCACATGACTGCTTAAGCTGTCATGTGACACCTTGATTAATCATATTAATCTTGGGCCCTAGGCCCATTAAGTAAGTGGGCTCACCTTCCCTTTTAATTGTTGGCTAACTTGCCTCTCTTTGTCATGGGACCTTAACATTGATCTCACAAAAGCTATATGGTGCAGTCCCCGATCGTTCACTTTGTCCGACAAAGGGCTGATCCTGTCACTATGATCACCCACTTGAGTGAATTCTGAACTACCCCAGCATACCCAGATTTTGACCCCGCTAAGGATCTCACTGATTGGCATATCAAAGACATCCCAATCCAACACCCAGTGTAATACCATAATCGAGTTTAAGGGTTAAGTGTAACTTTCCAGTTTTGCCCACCAGTCTCCAAGGTCCAGGGCATAACTGGAAAATGGTCCGGGTTTAGTGTTTCAAGTAAACACACACTACATGTGCTTCAGGTCTCACCCTAGCAGCTGAGACAATCTATCCCAACCGACTTGACAACACATTAGTGTCAACCTTGGTAGGATAAACCTCCCCAAGTCTATCCAACGACTAAGAACATTTTAAACTAACATGAGTCTCATAAGTGTCCAGTTTAAGGGTAATTACACAGAAACATACTAGATATAACATGAATCAATTATGTACTTTGATTCATTTACAATAAATGTCTAATGTACATCAATCTGATTGATAAGTTTAACATTTTATACTTATGCACATTTATTATACATATAAGTTAAATTGCAACACGTGGCACCACGTAACAACTAGGCAAGCACCCAGGCAACAACTTACCAAGTTGGTGTCCCCCACCGGGCAGTTCGCCCCCAGGCAGTTCACCACCAGGTAGCTCGCCACCAGGTAGCTCGCCACCAGGTAGTTCACCACCAGGCAGTTCGCCACCAGGGAGCACTACCAGGCAGTTCGCCACCAGACCGCCATCAAGCAGTTCGTCACCAAGTAGTTCTCCCGCAGGGAGTTCACCACCAAATAGCTCATCACCAAGGCACATCACCACCGGGTCAAACAACGAGGTACTTAGCCAAAAAATTTATACATCACAAAAAATGGTACGCGACCAAAAACGGTTACATCAATTGGCGCCGTCTGTGGGAAACGCTACGAAAAGCTAAGTTCTCATCCTACAAAAGCTAAGTTCTCATCTTACCAAAGCTAAGTCCTCACTTTTTTGAAGCTATCACTTTATAGTTTACATTTTTTATGAACTCAAAAACTATGCATGGGGCTAACAGACTAAGTAGCTCTACCAACCTTACTTTCAATTCAAATAATGCCTCATCAGTCCTCTCCGCAAGGTCCCCCCTACAAAGATGAGCTCTTCGTGGCTTCCGCGGGAGTTGACGGCCAACAGACTACATAGGCGCCCTTACCGGTCGAGCCTTCCAAGGCTCCCGTGTGAGCTGGCAACCTAAAGTTAGTAGTGCTGCCCCCGAAGGTCGAGCTCCTAGTAGCTTCTTGTAGGAGTGGGTGACCGGCCTTACGAAGCTGATGCAGCACAATCATAGCTCGACACCTCACAGGCAAAGCCTACGGGCCACATTACTGCTTAAGACCCGGTCGCCTCTCCGGCACGAGCAAAGTCAAAAAAGAGTAAACTACGAGTCACTCCCAAAAGCCTACGGGCCACATTACTGCATAAGACCCGGTCGCCTCTCCGACACGGGCAAAAGTCAAAAAAGTAGACTACGAGCCACTCCCAAAAGCCTACGGGCCACATTACTGCTTAAGACCCGGTTGCCTCTCCGGCACGGGCAAAAATCAAAAAAGAGTAGACTACGAGTCACTCCCAAAAGCCTACGGGCCACATTACTGCTTAAGACCCGGTCGCCTCTCCGACACGGGCAAAAGTCAAAAAGGAGTAGACTACGAGTCACTCCTAAAAAGCCTACGGGCCACATTACTGCTTAAGACCCGGTTGCCTCTTCGGCATGGGCAAAAGTCAAAAAAGAGTAGACTACGAGTCACTCCCAAAGCCTACGGGCCACATTACTGCTTAAGGCCCGGTCGCCTCTCCAGCACGAGCAAAAGTCAAAAAAGAGTAGACTACGAGTCACTCCCAAAGCCTGCGGGCCACACTATTGCTAAATATCCAGTCGCTTTCTCAACAGGAACAAAATCAGCAAAAGTGAACTATAAGTTGCCCCAGAGCCTAAGGGCTACACTACTGAACTGGCGGAGACCCCCTCGTCTTACTGGCAGCTCGCCACATACAGGCAGCTCCCAAAGCCTAAGGAATTGGACCAAAACTTTCTAGCTTGTCGACTTACGGGCCAAAAGAAATCTACTCCCTTCGCTGAGTTACTCTCAGCTCGGGAGTGGGGGGCAATTGATGAGGGCAGATTTGGCCCTCCAGTGAAATTACGACACGTGGCACCTCGTGACAACTAGGCAAGCACCCAGGCAACAATTTACCAAGTTACTGTCCCCCCGGGCACCGGTCTGGCTGGCCTGGCGCGACCTACACGCGGCCTGGCGCGGCCTGCGCGCGACCTGTGCGCAGCCTGTGCGACCTGGCCGGATCAGCCTGCCACAGGCGCCAACCTGGCAACTTGGCCCGGACACAGGCGCCGACCTAGCAATCTGGCCCGGACACAGGCGCCAACCTAACAACCTGACCCGGACACAGGCGCCGACCTGACAACCTAACCCGGACACAGGCGCCGGCCTGGCAACCTGGCCTGGACACCGACCCGCCAACTAACACAGGCGCCGACCTGGCAACCTGGCCCGGACACCGACCCGCCGACAGACACAGGCGCCGGCCTGGCAACCTGGCCCGGACACCGACTCGCCGACTGACACAGGCGCCGACCTAACAACCTGGCCCGGACACAGGCGCCGACCTGGCAACCTGGCCCGGACACCGACTCGCCGACAGACACAGGCGCCGGCCTGGCAACCTGGCCCGGACACCGACCCGCCGACTGACATAGGCGCCGACTTGACAACCTGGCCCAGGCGCCGACCTGGCCGCCTGGCACAAGCGCCAGCCTGACAACCTCGAGGAGTTCATCATCGTACCCCGGTTCTGACGGGATATGACGTCTTACCATTTGACGGCTTTTCACCCACCTAACCCGTGAGGGCACCACTATATAAGGACTCCAACCCCCAAAGCCAGAGGGGGAAAAAAGGGATAGTAACCCCCGCTCTCTAGCTCTCTCATTTCTCTCCAAGCCCTCTGTAATCAGAATGCTAACTTAGGCATCGGAGAGTCCCCGCCGGGAAAATACCCCCGAGTCCTCTGATTCAGTTCTCGCAGGTCCCTCAGCTCCCGCCGTCTACAAAGGAGAGAAAATCACCTCACGCGGAGGGTAGTCGGGTTGCGCTGCACCAGGGAGCTCCACCATCCCCTGAGTTGCAGACCGCCTAGGAGCAAGTCAAGTGACGAGTTCGCCACCAGGCAGTTCGCCCCCAAGCAGTTCGCCACCAGGTAGCTCGCCACCAGGCAGTTCGCCATCAGGCAGTTCGCCACCAGGGAGCACTACCAGGCAGTTCGCCACCAGGCAGTACGCCACCAGGCAATTCGCCACCAGGCAGTTCGCCACCAGGCAGCTCGCCACCGGGCAACTCGCCACCAGGCAGTTCGCCACAAGGAGCACTACCAGGCAGTTCGCCACTAGGCAATTCGCCACCAGGCAGTTTGCCACCAGGCAGCTCGCCACCGGGTAGCTCGCCACTGGGCAGTTCGCCACCAGGGAGCACCACTAGGCAGTTCGCCACCAGGCAGTTCGCCACCAGGCAGTTCGCCTCCAGGCAGTTCACCACCAGGTAGCTCGCCACCAGGTAGCTCGCCACCAGGTAGTTTGCCACTAGGCAGTTCGCCACCAGGGAGCACTACCAGGCAGTTCGCCACCAGACCGCCATCAAGCAGTTCGTCACCAAGTAGTTCTCTCGCAAGGAGTTCGCCACTAAGTAGCTCATCACCAAGGCACGTCACCACCGGGTCAAACAACGAGGTACTTAGCCAAAAAAATTATACATCACAAAAAATGGTACGTGACCAAAAACGGTTACATCAATACTTATGTACATTTATCATACATATAAGTTAAAATAATTAGGCTTTTTAAAACTTTTTTAATCTTTCTTCCTATCTAAATAAAAGCTTAGAATTTTTTAACTTTTGTATATAACATGACTTTTGTGCGAAAGGAAAAGTTTTGATTGGAGTTCTTTGACAATAACTACTAGGAGGTAAGGATGGTTATAGTGTAAGTGTTTAATGGCTAGTCACCAAATATGCACAAGCTTATATTATCAATTTCTTCTAAGAAATTATGTCTAATTTTTTTATGAATTCTAATCCTTTTTCATATTAAACTTCTTATCTTTAATTTATATGTTGCATTCTTGAAATATGAGCTTCCAGGGAACCTTCTAGGGAATGGCTTATGAATTGCCTTTTGCTTACTGTTTTTTATTTTTAAGGGCAAATATTTTAAAGTACCCCTATGGTTTAGGAAATTGACTAACTCTACCCTTACTGTTTATATATTCTCTTAAAGTACCCTAAGTTTTTGACAATTGTCTAAAACCTCCCTTACCGTTAACTTTCTGTCACACTCTGTAACATGTGACATCACGTGATTGATATATTTTCTAAACATTCCTAAAATACCCTTTCTTGCTCTTCTTGCTAACCTTCTTGCTCAAGCAAACCTACCTCGTTCTTTTTGGTTGGAAGCCTTTACCACCGCCATCTTCTTGATCAATCGACTCCCATCACGGAATGTCGGCCATGCGTCCCCACTTGAACTCTTATTTGGTAAGTCCCTAGATTACTGTTTATTGAGAGTTTTCAGTTGTGACTACTATCCACCTCTTAGGCCTTACAACAAAGAGAAATTCAATTTTCGATCAGAATTGTGTAGCTTTATTGGCTATACAGATGATCATAAGGGCTACCACTGTCTTCATGTTCCGACTGGCCGCATTTACACTTCTAGAGATGTGTTGTTTCATGAAAATTCATTCTCCTATGCAAGATTGGCATCCTCCCCAAAGGCAGAACAATGACCATCTCCATCATTACTGGGCCCTCCTTTGGTAGTCCGTCATGCCTTAACACCTCACCATGGCAGCAATGATGTTACTGACAGCCACTCCACTGATCTGTCTTCCTTGGTTTCTCCTTCATCTGGTGCGGAATCACCATCTCCATCTCATACAAAATTTGGTTTTCCTTCTAGTCCATCATCTACAACTCATGAGGTTACTGTAACATTCTCTTAGCCACCTCTTCATTATGAGTCCACTGCCACATCATTCCATGCCATGCAAATCAGATCCAAATCTGGTATTTATCGCCCAAATCCGAAATATGCTATGTTTTCTCATACGATGGACGATGATGAACCTACATCATATACACAGGCAGCAAGAGATCCTCGATGGCGTAAAGCTATGAATGCTGAATTTGATGCTCTTCTACAAAATAATACCTAGTCTTTGGTTCATCTTCCATCTAACAAACAAGCTATTGGCTGCCACTGGGTTTACAAGATCAAACGCAGGTCTGATGGGTCTATTGAGCGCTTTAAGGCGCACCTCGTTGCTAAAGGCTATCACCAACAGGAAGGCATTGATTTTGATGACACCTTTAGTCCAATTGTTAAACCAACCATTGTGCGCTTAATCCTTTCCATGGCTGTCTCTTTCTCTTGGACCACTTGTCAATTGGATGTAAGTAATGCTTTTCTCCATGGTTTCCTTGACGGAGAAGTCTATATGGTCCAACCGTCGGGTTTTGCTCATCCTTCATATCCAAATCATGTTTGTAAGCTCCATCATTCTCTCTATGGCCTTCGCCAATCTCCAAGAGCCTGGTTTACATTGTGAGATTCTCTTCTTGCTCAGGGATTCACAGAATCGAAGGTTGATGCTTCACTCTTCATTTATTACACATCATCGGATATCACTCTCATTTTGGTGTATGTGGATGACATCATCATTACTGGCTCCAATGCTTCAATGATCTAGTCCATTATTGGTCGCCTCTCCAATGAATTTTCTTTATGTGATTTCGGCTCACTTCACTTCTTTCTTGGCATTCAATGTACATAGACATCTACTGATCTTCATCTTTCTCAATCTCAATATGCTTATGAGATTCTCAAGCGCACAAAGATGACCAAAGCCAAGCGATGTTCCACACCGATGGCCACCAGTACCAAGCTTGTTGTAGATCCTTCCTCACCCTTTGAAGATCCCTCTCTGTTTCGTAGCACTGTAGGTGCCCTTCAATATCTTACAGTGACATGACCTGATCTAGCCTACTCCATGAACAAAGTATCACAGTTTATGTCCCAGCCATCTGTATCTCATTGGATCGCTGTTAAGCGCATCTTGCGCTACTTCAAACACACCCTTCATTTGGGTCTCACTATTACCAAGAGTTCATCCTTTCAATTACATGGTTTTAGTGACTTCGACTGGGCTGGTTTCCCTGACGACCAGTGCTCCCATGGTGGGTACTGCATCTACTATGGACCTAACTTGGTGTATGGGCATCCAAGAAGCAGCCAGCAGTTTCCTGCTCTAGTACAAAGGCAAAATACCACTCTCTTTCTCATCTTGCTGCGGAACTAACTTGGCTTCAAATGTTACTTCAAGAGTTGGACATGCCTCCCTCCTCTCCTCCCATCCTGTGGTGTGACAATATGGGGCTACATACCTTGCCTCTAACCCCGTTCACCATGCCCGCAGCAAACACATTTCCTTAGATTATCATTTTGTATGAGACAAGGTCCAACAAAAGCAACTTCAAGTGTATTTTTTGTTTACTATCGATTAGACAGCAGATATTTTCACCAAACCTCTTCATGTTACTCGGTTCAGTTCTATGACAAGCTCACTGTAGGTCCCCCAGTTTCGCTTGAGGGGGGGGGGGTGTTAGTTGTACACAAAATTATCCATATGAGTTGTAATTGGATAATTAGTAACGAGATAATCATTATCCCTCACTGAACCTCATCATTTTCTCATTATCTCTTGTAACCCCGTCGTTATCTCTTGCAATCATCCCAAATGAATACAATCAAATCATTAGTTTTTAATCC
Organism: Nelumbo nucifera; assembly: GCF_055504915.1. Taxonomy (NCBI): domain Eukaryota; kingdom Viridiplantae; phylum Streptophyta; class Magnoliopsida; order Proteales; family Nelumbonaceae; genus Nelumbo; species Nelumbo nucifera. Next base: position 21,864,652 of record NC_142649.1, read on the forward strand.
CCAAATCATCCTAGTTCTATCTGGCCCTTCTTCTGAGCCTCCTAGTTCATGCCAAACCAAGAGGCTGCCACAGAAGGCAAATGTCTATAGCCTAGGGGTTCTGCTGCTAAAGGTGTTGACAAGGAGGTTGTCATTGCAATATCATGCCTTAAGTCTGCAAGGCGAACAGGGTGTTGATCTTTCCAAGTCGATAAGGTCAGTGGTGAGGGAGGAGTGGACGACGAAAGTATTCAATCTGGAGCTACTGAGGTACAAGAACATAGAAGAGGAGATGGTGGTGATGCTAAATATGTGGTTGGCTTGCTGATGGAGCAAAGCAGAGAAGAGGTCTACAATGTCAGAGGTGGCAAAGATGATTGAGGAGATATGGGTGGAGCAATCCCCACTAGGCGAGGACGTGGATGAATCATGCAATGCTAATTTCTGGTTGGTGCAGTGCTGAACCTCTCTCTCTCTCTCTTTGGATGTTAAATGCTAATTTCTTCTTTGTTTCTTATTCTAGTCTTCTGGCAGTCAAAAGCTCAGACCAAATGAGCTAGAAGTGAGGTTCTATGTATATTGGTACCGTCGAGAGACAACATTGCTCCATTTTGACAACACCCTAGGTGGAAAGCTTGAAGACAGATCATCTCCTTTGAGACCAAAACCCGCTCCAAAATCCATGCTTTCTTATAGACATGGAGTATGAAATAGGAGACAGAGTGGACTTGGAAGTTGATATTCCTAAAATTTTTTCATCAATTGGGTTTTATTTTGAAAATTTGATGAATAGTGGAGGGCAAATTTGACAATCATTTTTTCATTAGTGCTTAATGACGATATCAATTGTTAGAAAACTTGGGGGGGTACTTCAAGACAATATATAAACAACAAGGGTAGAGTTAGTCAATTTCCTAAACCATAAAGATACTTTAAGGTTGAGTCTCTCCATTTAGCAGACCATCATTTTTTATATCCTCTTCTCCAATGAAAACTAGGAGTGGAGGGATAAAAAACACCCAAGGCTGAGAAGGCAGAGAAAGGAGTCAAGGGACTTGTTAAAGGTTATGCCCAAGGACTTGAACAAGTTGTTAACATTCACAGCACTCAAAATAACCCAATAACAACAACTATCCAGCAACACAAAAGCAAAAATCAGAAGTTTAAATAAAGGAAAGTATGAAGAATAAACAATCACAAGGAGAAACAAAAGATTTATGTGGTTCACCCAATGAGGACTACATCCACGGGCAAAGCCAGTAAGCCATTGATTTACTATCAATATAAAAAGGAGTACAAGAGATTGTATACATCACCTCTTTACTAGTGTTGTGAAATAACCCACATATATATACAAACCCCTTTTGCACCTTAAATAAAGAGTATCCTCACCTACACAATGTCACCACAAACCTGGAAGACCATTATGAAGAAAGCCAAAAATAGTAGAATACACCCTTTGTGGAAGAAGAAAGAGAGAACCACCACACCCAAGTGTATATTGCAAGCACAAAGAACCTTTTTGTTGTTCCTTCTTTTCTGCTACTCTTTCTCTCTCTCTCTCCAAAGCAAAAAAAGAAACCCCACTCTGGCTTTAATAGAGGAACATGCATCTCTCCTTTCGAGACTTGCTTTCCATTCCCCAAGTCTATAACCAGAAATCTCTGGGACTCGACTCGACGTGTCTTGTCCAAGTAAGGGTAGTGTCTCCTGCAATTTAACCTGTGATTCATGGTCCTTATTATCTCTTTTCTTTTTCATTTCACGAGCGAAAATTGCACTCCCTTCTCTACGTACATGGATGGTCTTGGGTTACTGATTCACTCACGCACAGACCATTATTTGTTGTGTCTGTTGTTCCTACATCAAGAGACATTGTGCCCTTTCATCTTTGGCGCATTGTTTACATCATCTCAAAGAAGATCATGATCACTACATGTCGTCGGGGTCGATATATATCACTAGAAAACCATATCTTACATGAAGAAGCAAGATGAATTCAGTTCTGTTCTCCATGAATTTAGCCTTTCTGGTTTCTTGTTCTAGATAAATGGATTGGACAGTATCAGGGTCTATACCACCCAGAATATGGTTTAGGGCATTTCTGCAAATCTATGGATATGGAGAGGAGAGTGTACCGTACTTGCTGGGCCTATCTGGTTGGGTCTATACCACCCAGGGTAAGGCCTGTCTGGACTTCTGCTGCCAAAGGAAGAAGCTTCATATTGTGCTGGAGGAAACCGATGGGAGCGAGGGTGGCTTCTGAGTTGAATGATCACTTGGCAGTGACTGTAGATCAATATGATGTTAGTTAGAGGTGTAAATCTGGCCGTGCTGCCCGTGGTCTGGCATGAATTTGGACCGGCCCGGCATGACACGACACGATAGCACACGGGCCGTGCCAGGCTTGGCACGATGGTTCGTGCTGTGCTGGGCCTAGGGTTTTAGGTCCACGGGCCGGTATGGCACAGCACGACCGAGCGGGCCGTGCTGCTTGCGGCCCGACACTACCCATATATATTATTTATATATTACTTATATATGTTTTATATATTTATATAATATTATATAAATAATAATTATATAATAATATATAGTATATAATATATTAATAAAATAAATATTTTTTTAATTTTATTATATTATTTAATTATTGTATATATAAGCAATTATATACACAAAATTCATATAAAATTAAAATATTAAATTTTTTGTCAATTTTTTTTAAATAAATTGTTTGGCTGATGCACGGCCCGACCTAATTCAAGGCTCAGCTCACGGGCCAGCCCGGCCTGTGGCACGACACGGCATGGCACGGGCCTACACGGGTTTGGGCCTGGGCCGTGGGCCCTGCCAGGCCGACCTCCAAAATTTTCACCGAGGAGAGCGGCACGGCCCACTTTACACCTCTAATGTTAGTGCTAGAGGGGAAGAAATCAGTCAAATCACTGAGGACCGAGACATTTACAGTTGGTTCTTGGTGCGTGAGCTGCAACAATGAAGACGACATTAATGACAACACTTTCAAATAACATTTGAGTTGTGTTTGCCCATATGTAGAAGAAATTGTAGAAGCTGCTACACTAGAAGTTCTGTTTGGATCGAGCCCAAGTGGGTTAAGCCTTTCCCCAGCCTCAGACGGATTAAAACAGGAAAAACAATTCACATTGGAGAACATCAGAACACCCCATAATAACTAGTGTTACAATTTACAAAATTAAGGTGAACATTTATTTTTCTTGGGATTTCAAGAAATGAACTCATTGCTAAATTTTACTCAAGTACGTGTTGGCCATGTAAGAACTGAAAATCATGGTGAAAAGAAAGAAATTTTATCTACCATCAGAGATAATATTAAGTAATAATGTTATGAGATATCCATTTTGTGTCTAATTATATGGGGGATTCATGTTATCCTTTACAATTCAATAATTTGTATTAAACATGCTTTTGAGTTAACCTTTTAAGGTGAAGTCAGATTTTAGATTAAATGGGGAATTCAAAACTTACCTTGAAAATCAGAAAAATAAAAGAGGGTCAAGCACTCAAAGAAGGAGATTAATTGTTCTGTTATAATTATTCTTTTAACAAAAGCAGAATAACTTTTCTTTTGGCATTATCACTTTTATATGATTATTCTTTTAACAAAAAAGAAAAGGAAATTAAATTGAGAAATCCTCTCAACTGCTTGAATGGTTTCCTGAGACATTACAGACGTAAGGAATATTATCCATTGTGTGTGGCTTGTGTCAACCTTTTGTGATCAACAGATCCAAACTCATTTTGTTATATGACAAATACAAACATACGGGATCCAAAGTGATCAATTTTTTTGAAAAGCAAGTAATTATTTATGCATAAAATTAGCCTACCAATATCTGCATGTAAAGGGCCAGCTTACCTTTTCCTTCAATTTATATATTAAATCAAAGGTCATTACCCCATGTTGGTTCCAACTGTCTATGGCTTAGTCGTTTAGGGAGGGATGAATGAAACACAGACACGATTCTTCAAGGCTGCTCAATGATCCCCTAGAGATGTCTCTCCCTAGTCGAAGATTGCAAGCATTTAGTTCAAAGATCTAGCATGAATCATCTGCATTGACACCCACACAGAAGGAAACTCCGTATTGAGGAGTTGACCAATCCTAGGTCGACTTCCTCTCTTACCAAAGAGAGTTCTAGAATTCTTATCAAAGAGAGTCCTAGATTTCCTACCAAAGAAGGTTCTAGTCTTCCTTTCAAAGAAGAACCAGCTACTATACAAAGGACTCTTATCAAAGAGAGATCAATCAGTGCAAAAAGGAAACTCTCATCTTAGCAAGTTTCCTATTGAAGCTCATTTCCTTATTCTCTCTATTTCTATTCTTGTAATTGTTTTTAATTTTTTTTTATTATTTTACATATATATATATTCAGTTATATACAGTTATTCAATATAGTGAAATTCGACCCATTCGTTGAATACCATTCTTCTCTTAACTTTAACTCTCCGCAATAGTGGCTAGCAAACCAAGGATTATATTGGACCGTGAAGAGCTTATCCTCGGATTTTAATTCTTTTAGTTTTTCTCAATGCAGCCAGCAGGGCTCAATATAAGAAATATCCTAAGGGATGTTTATATTAAAGAGTTCAAATCAGCCTCCCACAACGTCCCACAGCAGATCCCTACTGTATATTGGGAACATCTCCCGATGATGACATCATCATTTCTAATATTATTATCGGGAGATGTTCCCAATACACAATGGGGATGTGCTGTGAAACATTGTGGGGGGCAATTTTGTGGGGGGCTGATTTGATCTCTATATTAATTAAAAGCCAAAGCATCCAAAGTAGTTGATTGAGCTTTATGTGTGCCAAGCAATCCATCGCCTGATTTGCCTCGCAATAGACATAATGATAAAGATAGGTTCAAGAAAGATAAGATATACCTTTCTCAAACCTATCCTTCAGCTCCAAGAAGTTTGCGATGATGCTCTTCAATCTCCAAGGGGGATCAAGCTTTTAAAGAAGACACGAATTGAAATGACTAATTTGGAGCCACCTTTGATGATGATTTGGCAAGGTTCAAAATATCGATACGCCTGATACTCCGATAGGGGCGTATTGGGCAAATCGATACACATTTTGGTTGTTTTTTTTATTTTTTTTTGCAACCGGTTTAGGTCTCCTCTACCCCTTGAACCGGTTAGACCTCCAATACACCCACTGTAGGGGCGTATCGGAGGGGTACCAGAATGATACGTATTGGTTGATACGGGTAGATACGTGTCGATACTTTGAACCTTGTGATTTGGTAATCCATGAAATTCAGCGCTAGATTATGAGTTTCCCATACAACCCAAGCTCTAAAAAATAGATCAAGTGCCATAACTGATGAAGAAAATGAAGAGTTGCAAAGGAACATTTCTAAAGAGGAAATTCATATGGCCCCTAGTAAGGCTCCAAGGCCAAATGGTTATCCACATCTTCTTTTCCAAAAATATTGGGACCTAGTTAAGGAGGATGTCCAAAAGGAAGTGGATTATTTTTTTTAGAGAGGGCATTTTAAACATAGAGATTAATTCTACTTACATAGCTCTCATCCCAAAAAGTGATACATCCAGAGTCAGCTTCTCAATTCAGACATATAAGTTTTGATAACACATAGTTTGCAAGATAATAGAAAAGATTTTGACAAACAGACTCAAACCAATTTTAGACAGAATAATCACCCCCAATCAAAGTGCCTTCATTCCTAGCAGCGTTATATCTGATAATATTTTAATAGGTCATGAAGTTCTGCATTTCATTAATCATACAAATTAAAAGCTTCAAAAGGCTTGATGGCTATTAAATTAGACATGAATAAGGTCTATGATAGGTTGTACTGGTTTTTTTTTTCAAAAAAAAAAAATGAAGAAAATGGGTTTGGGGGAAAAGTGGATTAAGTGGGTGATGAGTTATGTTTTTTCTATTTCATATCAGATTCTAATTAATGACATTCCCTCTCCCCTTACTTATTTTTTATTTGCTTTGATGTCTTGTTGAGAATTTTGGCAATGAATGAAGGTTGAGAATAAAGGTTTGTCATGGATTAAAATTTGTAGACAAGCTCCAATAATATTGCATTTATTTTTTGCAAATGACAGTTACATTTTCACAAAGGCCGATTTCCGAGAAGCAAGCTCTTTGCCGGAAGCCCTCTCAATTTATGATTTAGCTTTGGGCCAACAAGTGAACTATAACAAATCTAAAGTTTTCTTCAATAATAATATAAACTCAAGATTATAAAAACTTGTAGCCAATTCCCTGCACATAAAGAAAGTAGAAAATCCTTCTATGTATTTGGGTACTTACAATTGCATAGGTAGGAAGAAAACTCAAATTTTTGAGTATTTAACTGAGAGAGTAAAGAATAAAACAAAAGGGTGGAGAGGATCTCTACTATCCCAAGAGGGCAAAGAAGTCCTTATAAAGTCAGTAATCACGACCATTCCTATCTACTTCATGTCATTCTTCCTAATCCCAAAAAAAATGTGATTCCATGTCTAAATGTCAAAAATCCTTTTGGTGGGGGGCAAAGAAAGTGCTAGAGGTATTAGGTGGATTGCTTGGGATCAAATATGTAAGAGCAAATCAAATGGGGGATTGGGCTTCAGGGACTTTCGCGCCTTTAATTTAGCTTTATTGGCTAAACTAGCTTGGAGGTTGTGCCTAGATGAAACTAGTCTTTAGGCAACGCTAGTCAAAGCAAAATACTTTCCTAACACTCATTTCTGAAAGCTAAGTTAAATAATAGAGCTTCTTGGGGATGGAGGAGTGTGATGGAAGGTAGAAGAGTTCTCAGTAATTGAATCATATGGAAAGTGAATAAGGGGACTAAAATAAGTGTGTGGAATGATCCATGGATTCCTGAAGTGGAAGGCTACAAGCCTCATGGTCTGTGTCCTGTATCTACAGTAAATCTTAAAGTGGTTGATCTGCATGGATTAGTCTAGAAGATGCTGGGAAGTGGGAAAGATAAATGACTTGTTTACAAATTTCACTGCTAAAAAAAATCCTCAAAATAGACATGTCTTCAAACCCTTGGGAGGATAAAATTATTTGGGCCTGAAAAGAAAGTGGAAATTTCTCAATCAAGTCAACTTATTCTATTACTCAGAAACTTATATGAAAACATGAGAATATTTCTGCTACCCTTCCTCTCTAAACTAAGGCTTGGAAGCTTCTTTGGAAAATCCCAATAGAGCCAAAAGTCAAGCAGTTTATGTGGAAGTGTTGCCTGAATCGAATTATAGTAATGAAAAATCTTTTTATAAGGCATGTTGCCCTCAGCTCTATGTGGTAGGTGTGGAAAAGATGAGGAAACCAAAACCATTATTCATGCTTAGTTGCTCTACGACAAGATTAGATGCATTTGGCTAGGATCAAGGGTGGGAATTAATCCAGATCATAGTTGTGGTTTTAACTCTTCTCCTTTTGCTATAATTGGATCTATTCACAAGTCGTTTGAGGGGAAATATCACTCCTTGTAAAGGAAATCAATAACCTATTCAAAGGGCACTGAAGTGGGATAGATCCCTACTAGGTGGAAGTCCCCATCAGTTGGTTTTTGGAAATGTAATGTTGATGGCAGTTTTCTGAATTCAAGCAAGGCGGCTTTTGGTTTTGTTGTTAGAGATTTTGAAGGTTTTTGTTGGGGAGTTTGGGTGTAGTCTTTCTTGTGCTTCCTCTCCTCTAGTGGCTGAAGCAAAAGCCTTGTTTGAGGTTGTTTCTTTTGCTATGAACTCAAATTTGGATAATATTTTGTTTGAATCTGACAATTCTCAGTTGATCTCTTTTATCACTGGTAAAGAAAGCTCTTGGCATCAAGATATCTTTTTTGTTTGCAAAGATATTAAGCTCTTGTGTGCAATAAAGAATGTTAAATTCTAGTGGACTCTTGAGAATCTAACAGGGTTGCCCATGCAGCTGCAAAACTTGGTTTGAAGATTCAACTTTGGTTGTCTGATGCTGCTCCTCTCTGTCTCTCTATTGATATTAGAGAAGATGTTATTGCTGTTGTTAGTCCAAGTTAATGTGTTTTCCTTTTTTCTTAGTTTCTTTAGGTTTTGTTCCTTTTGTTTCTTGTTTCTTTGCTTTTATTCCATTGCGTGATCTCTAGCAATGCTAACAACTGAGCAATTCCCTATATTATTACATGAAGCATTAAAGTTTAGTTTAATGATCCCCATTTTGGGACTTCTCCACAAGATAGTCTTTCACACCTTTACATCAAGGTCATGGTAAGTGTTTTTTGTACATTCTAGGTTCTCTCACACTTCCTTTACCACCATTAATCCTTGACAGTTTGGTCATCCTCAAAAGGACCTTCAATAATTGGGTTAACAATTATCCAAATTTGTTTTGCAATCTTACAACTTTTAATAATATGATCTGTATCCTCCTCAGTCCCACAAAAACAACGCAAGACATCGATGTTAGTTCCTCTTTTCCTAATATTACTCTTTGAAAGAAGTCTATTATTAAGAAAAAGGACAATGAACACTTTAATTTTTGGGGACAATTTAAATTCTAGACATTACACAACCAATTTGTTGAAGAAACTACAACTCGCATAATGAGTACTTCAACATATATGTCGTCTTGATAGAGAACTTTCCTTTAGTATTAGGACCCCAAACCATCTTGTCTTCCTTTGAGTTTGAGTGAATAAATATCAAATTTTCCTTAACCAGATTTGATTATGGACCAATTTGCAAGTTTTGTTCTCATCCCAACAAGTTGTATCATGGTCAATCACATCCGAGACAAGAAGATTGTTATTCTCTATCTCCTATTGATTTATAATTTCTGCTATTGTCTTATTACCTACCCATTGATCATTCCAAAAGTTAACAGTTCTATCATTGCCTACTGCCCATCGAAATCCCTCTCCAAACCCAAGAAATTCCCTTTTTTACTTTAACGTTCTAGAAATTTCATTTTTCAAGTACTTATTTTTCATGATTTTCACATAAATATTCTCTTCATCATTTAACATTTTCCTTCCCAGCTTTACCAAATTTGCCTCGTTTACCAATAAAGCATTCTCATACCCAAACCACCCCATCTTTCAATTGCATTAGTCCACAAAAAAATTCTTTGGATTTTATCAATCTCATTAATAAAATTACTAGGGATCTTCAAGGATCTCATGATGAACTGGGGAATCATGTTAATTGTAGAATTAAGAAAAATCAAACTTTCAGCTAAAGAAAGAGAATTCTTCTTCCATCAAGCCATTTTTAGAATTACTTTTTCGTTAATATTTTCGGATGTGTTCTTGGGGACTCTGCCATTAATTAGAGGGGACCCCAAATACAATTCTGGATTTGTTTCCATGGGGATTCTAAGAATTTTTGCTAGGATTTTTTGAAGTCTATAAGGAATACTTTTTAAAAATTTGACAGAAGATTTAGCAAAGTTTGGGCACTAGCCAAAGGCTTTTGCAAGGTTTGTCAAATGTCTTTAATTTTCAAGCACGTCAGAATAGATGTATTTGCAAAAATAAGAGTCATTTGCAAATTGCAAAATAAGTGCCTTTAGAAATCTTACACCCAATAGGGTTTCCTGATTCCTGAGACTCCCTTTCCAACTTCTTTGATAGAGTTACAACACATGGAACAAAAATGTATGGGGAGAAAGGGTCTCTTGCCCAATCCCCCTATTTGGCTTAAATTCTCTAGTGGGGCAACCATTAATTAAAATCTGATAGGTCTCCATCTTAATGCATTCCATAACCCAAGATATCAATTTCTCATGAAAACCAAATTTTCTAAGGACCTTTACAATGAAGTCCCACTCCAACTTTTTCCATGTCAATTTTGCAAACCATAATACCTGAGCTCCCATTTCTTTTCTTCATAGAATAAAACATTTCATAGGCAATGAGAATGTTATCATTAATTTGTCTATTTGGAACAAAAACACTTAGAAAGATTTGTTTAAAATCACACACATTTTTTCACTGTGAAAGAAAGATTTCACAACTTTACAAACTATTTCTTCAACAATATTCCATATTTTTTCTTTTAAAATAGAGCATTTAACCCATCAGGACCTGGAGCTTTAAGGTCCTTGATTGTTTTAATAGCTTCAAATATTTCTTCATTTGTAACTTCTTTAGTGATTAGCCTATTCCATTCCTCAGAAATACAATTTCTAATATCACTAATAAAATCATTTACTCCACTAGTTCCCTCATATTTGAATCTTTGCTCAAACTTGTCAGAGAAATAGTTGGATACAACCACCTGTTTATCAACCCAAGAGCCATCATCAATTTTCACCCCTATAATAATCCTATTCCAAGATCTTTTGATGGTGGTTGTAATGTAGAAAATTTCGTTATTTTTATCACCCATCTTAATCCAATTTATTCAAGATCTCTGAGCCTAGTATGCCTCCTCACGAGCTAAGATCTTATCAAGCTATTTTTGGAGAGCACCCTCAAAATTTAATAATGCAACATTATCAAATTCCCTAGAGATCTTATTTTGGGCTTCCTCAATCCTATCCATTAAAATTTCCTTCATTATGAATATATCAATTAATTGATTTTTATTCCATTCATTTAAAGTTTTAACAAGGTTATTTCTTTTCCTAACAAATTGCATAGCTCTGGATCCATTTTCCTCTTTGTTTCAAGCTTGGCTCACTACATCATCCTTATTTGGGTCTAACACTGCATTGATTCAAACCTGAATGGTTTGGTACCCTAACTGATAGATAAATCAGTGTGGAAGAGATGGGGTGAGTGGCCTGATGCTAAAAACGGTAAATTTATGAGATTTGCATTAGGAAACCTCCATGGTAAATTTATTTTTCCACGTAAATTGATTCCCTTTCATCTCCAAGTCCATAAGATGGCACTCAGATATGAAGTCATTAAAGGCACAGATCTGGCTAGGACAAACTTCTCCTCCCCTACTTTTGTTTTCAGTGGATATATAATTGTTTAAATCTCCAACAATACACCATGCAACCACAATATTTGAGGCAAATTTGCTAACCCATCTTCACATTGTTTTTCGTTCATTTTTTATTTGGAGGGGCGTAAATAAATGTGCAAAACCAATAATTATTTGAAGAGTGCTCATTCACAAGAAAATGGGCCAATTGCATTGACTAAGGTCCCATAAAATCCAAAGTTCCCCAGAGAAACCAATAGGATCAATGAGAACAAAATAATTCATATTAAAATGATCTAACAATAAATATATATATATATATTGCATTTGTCTCCATCAAAAAGCAAATACTAGGTTTTTTTAATTCTAATGAGGTTAACAACATAGTGTTGCAACGGAGGCCTACCTGCCCCTCTTACATTCCAACTAAGTAGCTTCATTCATTAGTGGTGGACTTTGAATCAGGACCCATGTTGTTCCCCTCATCATTCATCTTTTCCTTACCATGATTTATTTGTAGTTGTGTCTTGCCTTTCTCATCTACTTGATGTTTTCATCATACTCTAGGGTATTCTGATCGTCCCAGTCCTCCATCTCATTCCCCTACATGGCTACATCCTCTCCATCATCATTGTCCTCACCCTCATCAAATACTTCATTCTCATCAAGTCTTTTCTATGTTTGATATCATAACCTTCATACCGTGTCAGCCCATCATTACCATCTTCACAATCCTTCACTAATAGACATAACATACCCAACCCCTTTCTAGCCTTAAAAGGACAAAATCCAATCATTTCCTTTATTCATCTTTTTGGACTTCTTTACCTTCTTAATGCCCAACTCTGAACAGCCCCCTTCTCAATCTTGCAAACACCCTTGAAACCTGGATTGTCCAAAAGCTTCTCTGATTTACAAGTAAAGCCGTATACTCTCTACAACCAAATCTTAACAAACAATGATTGGAAAATGTTATAAATAATAGAATGTAACGTAAATTACTTATCCTCCCTAGAGTCTCAAGGTAATGGTCTTATTGGTGGATTGAAAAACTGATACGTATGACACACACGAATACATTGTGATATTGCGAACCTTGGGCTGTGTTTGGTTGCAATACAAATAGATTTGCACTGAAGCAAAACCATGGCAGTGCAAATGATTTGGGTGTAAATTCTGACCTATTTTTGTTTCAAAATTAGCTTATTTTGTTTGATTGCAGCAAAAATAAAATAAATTAAGACATAAAGCAGAATAAGGTAGAATCCAAAACAAAATTAAACAAGAATTTGCATCTTTTACATTTGCACTCCCATGTATTTGTACTAGTACAAATAAAATTGCACAACAACCAAACACAGCCTTGCATCCAAAACCCATCTTCAATTTCTGGAAGCTTATGAACCAAGTGCGTGTTTTCAGTTTGGTCAAATTGGTTTTGGATTCTTGATTATAATTTTTTGTTCGAATTTAAAGTCTTTCAACTTCAGATTCCTGACATATTTGACTTTGGTTTACACACCCTGCACTCTTCTTATTCTATTTCGTTGTTCATAGCTGAAACCGTAAGTCACAGTACATTGGACTGTTATCATTACATTTACCGATACCAAAAGAGTTCCACATGTCACTTAGGTGATTTAACCCACCTCAGAGGCTCAGACCAGCCTAAGACTACCATTCAATAACACGATTACTTGGTGCATGTCAGTGAATCATGTCCTTATCTTTTCCACTGTAATGATATAATCCATTGGAAAAATTAGAGGTGAATCATCTATAAAAATAAATTTGAACCAACTTGTTTGATAAAATTAGGTAATAGAAAACCCAACTAAGCTACACTGCTACAGAAAGACTGCCAAAAGGAGAAATTGAGTGTTTAACAATAATGGCCTACATGTTAGGTGTTAAGATCATCATCGCTATGATTCAAGTACATGAAGTATTATAATGTATATGTTTTGAACTTGAAGTACAATTTCAAAACAATATTAACAGATCAATGTGCAGCAGTGGAACCGAGATAAATTTGTAGCTAATTGAACTCCATCTGTATTAAAACCCAAAATTTTCATCCCTTACTCTAGAATACATGTCAGAACAAACTTAAAAGATGTCCAAATCCTTGATGCCTGTGCACCAACCATGTAAGCTGGAAGTATCTACTAAACTCTCAGATGGCAGATAATTGAATTCTGAAGCATTAATCTGATGGAATTTCCAAGGGAATCACTCTGCTAAGCTCAAATTATTAGTCCTAAATACTTGCATTTTATCAAATATAGTAGCATTGAAACGGAAGCAACAAGCAGTTTATTCTGAAAATTGCATAGAACTAATTACATCTTCGTGGCCATAAAATTAGTCTTTCTCGAACTTTGACTATAATCTTGATTTGGTAATTTTGATACAGGAAGTGGCTGGGGAGTAATGTCTATAGTACCTCTTTTTCTAATCTCAACACAGCCATGAAGGCTTCCTGAGGTACATCAACTTTACCTATTGCTTTCATCCTTTTCTTTCCTTCAGACTGATCAAAAGAAGACAAAAGAACAGTTATTGACAACTAAATACTATTTCCATATTAGCTAAGTAATATGTTTGGGTACAACGCTGATTATCATCATTCAGAACAATACACAAGCATGAAACAGGAGCACTAGGATTATATTAGCTTTGTTCTTCTGATTACTAAACCCAGCTGTAATTTGTGGTATATTTTTAGGAGATTTTGGTAGGGGTAAGCACATGGTAGAGCTGATCATGATAACTTGCTGAAGCAAATTGTTCCTAATCTTTCATGGGTTTGATAAACAAGGACAAGGAGAAAGGGGCTGCATGATAGTTTTAGTAGGAAAGTTTCAAAATAGGAATCTGTTCAGGAGACTATATCTCTATATCCAAATGCTGGACCAAATATCATATAAAGTGTGTGAATGAGCATACCTGCTTCCTCAGTAATTTCTTTTTCCTTGTAATATCACCACCTACAAGAAATATAAATTAGTTTCGTGTTTTAAGGTATGAAGAATCCACCTAAAATCAGTGAATCAATGATAAAATGCATATTTCTGCAGAACAAATATTACAGATACACCAACTTCTACGATGATATTGCAAATACCACCAAAAAAGATCCTAATGTATCACGTAAACATTTTGAGATACTTCTAGCATGGGAAGATTGGTCTTGATGACCATTACACATTGTCCTCTTACCATAGCATTTGGCTAGAACATCTTTCCGGATTGCTGATAACGTCTCACTAGCAATCACCTTTGAACCTATGCATGCCTGTCATAAATATACACATTCATTAATAATGATAACCAGAAAAGATAATACAAGTATATCACAGATTCATACAATAATTAAATATATAAGATACAGTCCTGACCTTTAATTTTCCTTTCCACCAGAAGTAAATTTTGGTGTTAAAAAAAGAATAAAAAGAAAAACTAAATAAGCAGAAACCTGCTTGACTTAAGAAAGGGGTTTTTTGGCTTCCTCCAAGAGTAAAGAGATCTTGAACTCTAATGGGATGCACATCAATTGGAGTTTCTCTATTTTTTTTACACTTTACAGGAAAAAAAATAAAGATAGATTTGAGGGCTCAAAGTTGTTTTTTGTTATGGTAGTAATGCTTTTAAAGAGAAACCTAATTTTCATTATATCTTTAATGATAATTTATAAAGCTTAAAGCTGTTTTTCTTGTGATAGTAACGTTTTCAATAAGAACTTATTTTTGCCAAAAAAAATATATATTTTTTCAATAAGAACAGTCCAGGTTTTACAGGTCAATATATTTTACTGGACAAGTTGACAGGCAAATATCAAGTTTATAAGGTTATCAGAGAAGCCTCAGGTGTTCCAGATCTACAAGGGTGCTAGGTGGAAGATTGAATATTTATCAGGGTTACAAGAGAAGCTTATATAGAAAAAAGTGCAATGTCAGCATAATGTGGTGCAGAGATTATGAACAAGTTTTTCTATATTATCCTTTTGTTTCTCCTTATAAACATTGATTTTGATGTGCTGCAATTTCAGTGAAACTAGATTGGAAGTCCAAGAGATGGTGTTAGTTGTAAATTGCAGCACATCAAAATCAATGTTTATAAGGAGAAACAAAAGGTTCGGAGAACTAATTCTAGGTCATTTTATAAGAGCAAGGCTATATGCCAGGAAATGTAACATCAATAGCATTTAAGACCAACATATGAATAAGTCTGTTTTGCATCATCTTTATCAAATAAAAGTTTCCTAGGATGTTACAAGTAACTTCATTTCTTGGATTTCCAAACTTATTTCACTGAAATAGTAGCATTTCAAAATCAGTGTTTATAGAGTGGCGGACCAAAACGTTGGGAGAACTAATTCTGGGTTACTTTACAAAAGCAATACTAAATGTCATGAAACAAAACGTGAATAACATTTAGATCACCATAAATTAAGACCTTGATGGGAACAATAAGTTTTTAACTTCTTGGATTAGTTTCCAAGGTTTGCACTCGTAGGAAATCAAATGGAAAGAAATTTTCAAATATTTTTGTTGAGGCATTGCTGTTCTTGAGCTAAAGAAAACATTTTATTCACAAAACAGAAAGATACAAGGTTTTGGTGACAAGGGATATCACCCCACCACTTACATAAAAAGTTCTGGAGCTTATTATCTTAGTAAAAAGCTATTGCTGGTTTTCCCTTATCAGCTTGATATCTTTTGGTCAAGAATTCAAATATATTTCATAGGAGCTTTGGTAGGGACATCTCATACTTTCTGATCGAATGGTTCATCTCAACTGTGATATAGATCCCACAGAAGGTAAATTCCTGGTAAATTTCATCTTTGGCAGGCAATATCATGCTTATTAGAAACTGTACAAGTTATATAAGACAATTATGCATATAATCCAGAAGTAAACTGGATTAAAGTTCGAAACATCTTAAACTAATAGCAACCCAAATATAAATCATAAAGCTTCCCAAAACTTCTCTGCAACTGAGCTTGACAACAGGTACTAGTTAATGATAAAAAAAGTATATTTTATATGGATACACGAGATTATTTTATGGATTTCAAAGATTTAGAGACTTCTAGTGCACAATCCACTAGAGGAAGAGATGAACCTTACTTGGATGGGTACTTTAAACATTTGCCTTGGTATAAGTTCCTTCAGTTTTTGTGTCAAAGCTCTTCCCACAGCATAAGCCTGCAAATTGATTCCATTGGTACAAAACATTGTTAACTTACATCATTTATATTATAAGCTACCTATATTATCATCCAATCATCATATAATTATCATTGTCATTTTTATAACAACATCAATAAGTAGCATCACATCTCTGCATCCAAGTCTGAGTTATGGGTGGTTATGTAGTCTAGCACAACTAAGCTCTCACCATCCCTTCTCTAGCCACAATATTTTCCATGGAATTTGCTGAAATTCATGTCCATTTGAACCAGATGCACACTCAAGAAGTCATAGCTCGTCTCTCTGTCAGACCCTTGATGGCATCTTTGACCGATCCAATAAAAAACTATAAATCACCTCAGCCTCCACCTGAACTCTTCCTATGAGTTCCCATGCACAATTTAACTGTGCATCCATCATAAGTCTCTTAAAAATGATGTAAGAGCAATTCCCTCGATACAAGACAAGCACAAAATACTATGCTGTCTCCAGGCTAATAGGAAGAATATCTTTTAAATCACATTTTTCCTTGGGGAGTCGCACACAAAGGCATCAACAGCTCCACACACATCCATATCCTTATTTTGCAAAAGTCAAAATATAAAGCAAAACGCAAGTCTTATTGGATTCCTCATATCTTTTTCGTATACAAGATTTAGTAGCATCACCTAATTATCAATTCTTTGACAAAAGTGTTCAGTTTTCTATTGCACAAACGCAGAAAACACCTTATGTAGAATTAAACTGATGAACTAGGCAGCAGAAAAGAAAATTCATTATCACCTTGTCCTTGTGGACAATAGTGGCCAATGGTTCAACAGGATCACCATTAATCTGAATATCCAGCTTTATCAATTCACTTTCCCTATACCTGGAAATTAAGCAAAGAAAAGAAAATCACAAATTAAACTTTGGTGGGAGGTATTTCAATAACATCTATTCTCATTAGATAAAAATCTGTTAGTAAAAGAAATTTCCAAAGGCACTTGAACTTTCAACCTCTAGAGATGAGGACACTGAACATTAAGCAAAAACAGCACACACAACCATCAAGGTTGACCCAAGGGACAAATGGAGAAACAAATGCTGACCAGGCATTACTGTCCCCAACACAAATAGTGTGAAGGCAGGAGTGTGAAGACATGATGCAGTACAGGCTAGCCTAAAATCAAAGCACAAAAGCAGAAATAATTGGACAGCAACAGCATGTTCAGCAGTTTGGGAAAAATAAAATTTAAATCAAGAAGAATAAATTGACCTTTATGACGAAATGGATACTATATGTAGATACACCTAAGGACCCGGGAGGCTAGGACATACTACAGGTACAAGCAATGTTTTAAAAGCACATGGGCCAATTTGCGCCTGAGGCACAAGGCGCAAGGTGAGGCGCGCCTTTTTAAGAAAGGCGCAAAATTACAAAAAAAAAGTCAGAAAATTCAAAAAAAAAGGCAAAATTTTTTTAAAAAATGCAAAAAATTCAAAAAATATTAAACATAATTTTAATAAAAAATATGAACTTAAATTTTAAAATAAATGATTTAAAAAACCTATTATCTAAAATTAAAATACATAAACATAACATGTAAAGTGTATTCAAATGAAAATTTAAAAATAAAATCAAACATACAAAGCATTTTCAAGCATGTAAAACCCACAATCTCTTTTTTTCCTTAATTGCATTCTTCAAGTAGTTAATGTGATGTAAAACATATTGCATTCTTGATTCTGAGTCGCCTTTGTTCCACACCCCTCGAGGCAAGCCTGAACAAGTCTATATTAGGGTCTGAAATTCTTATTTTTCGCATAAAAAATAATGATTTTATAACTTTCATTGCCTTTTAAGAAGATACTTTATTGCAATGAATGAGTGAACAACATTAGCAAATAGGGGGTTCTCGGAGCTTCGGTAAGTGAGAGAAGTGAGTGAACCGAAGCGGGCTTGCCGTGGTCCCCGGCCCAACCGTTAGACTCAAAAAAATGCAAAAAGGCGCATGCCTAGGCTG
The DNA here is from genome assembly GCF_055504915.1 of Nelumbo nucifera. Classification (NCBI taxonomy): domain Eukaryota; kingdom Viridiplantae; phylum Streptophyta; class Magnoliopsida; order Proteales; family Nelumbonaceae; genus Nelumbo; species Nelumbo nucifera. The sequence goes on from NC_142649.1 coordinate 21,882,770, forward strand.
AGGCGCAAGGCACATCAAGCGCACGCCTTTTGAAAGGGGTGCGCCTAGGACCTAGGAGAGGCGCATACCCCAAAATGCGCCTCACCTATGTGCCTAGACATGCCTTTTAAATCACTGATCTCGATTACTAGAGTATAAGGCCCCACATCAACTTTTGTTTGCTACAGCTCCGTTGTCCTCCATTGTCCCCTACTCACGGTAAACTTGATCCTCGTGCTATTCCTTGTGTGTCCTTTGCTACCCTTTATCTCAAAAGGGTTATTGTTGCTATGATCCTACCTCATGCAAGTACTATGTATCCGTAGATGTATCCTTCTTTGACAGTCAACCTTTCTTCTCGATTTCTCCTCAAGGGGAGAGTAGGGTTGAGGAGAAACACACCCAGGCTCAGACTCAATTACCTCTTCTTCCTGATCCTCCTCTATTTCGTGTCTTTCTTTGCCGCCACAAGAGCCAGCAGAGTTCAAGAGCAGTGGAACTTGAAACCATGCAACCAACATCATCGGATTCTCCAGAGGTAGATCCTCCTCATCAGCCAGGTACACTTGTTCCTATTGATATGCCTGAACCTCTCAATGTTGATTCCCCTATCATTAATGATCTTGATGTTCCTATTGCTAAGAGAAAGGGTGTTAGATCCTGTACTACTAATCATCCTATCTCTCACTTTGTGTCCTATGACCATATTTAACCTTCATATCGTGCATTCCTCTCTTCTGTTGACAGTGTCTCTATTCCTAAGAATGAGGCAAAAGCTTTATCCAAACCAGAATGGACAGATGCAATGAAGGAAGAAATTGATGCATTGCACAAAAATGGCACTTGGGAGTTAGTGGATCTTCCTGAAGGGAAGGAACCAATGGGATGCAAGTGGGTGTTGACAGTAAAGCATAAGGCTTATGGAACTGTTGAAAGGTACAAGGCCAGATTGGTGGCAAAAGGTTTTACACAGGTATATGGAGTAGACTATGCAGAGACATTTGCTCCAGGATTCTTCTCTCATTGGCAGCAAATCTTGACTGGGAACTTCACCAGTTGGACATTAAGAATGCTTTCTTGAATGGTGACTTAGAAGAGGAAGTGTACATTACTCAACCTCCAGGTTTTTGTGCCAAAGGTAGTGAGCAGAAGGTGTGCAGGTTAAACAAATCTTTATATGGGTTGAAACAATCACCTCGGGCCTGGTTTAGTAAGTTCCACTTAGCAGTTCACCAAATGGGGTTCAAACAATGCCAATTAGACCACACTCTGTTTGTGAAGAAAGGTGAAGGGAAAATTGTAGCTTTAATTGTGTATGTGGATGACATAGTTATCACAGGAGACTGGGAGACTGAAATACAGAAACTGAAGAAATTCTTAGCCACTCAATTTGAGGTGAAAGATCTAGGACCCTTATGTTATTTCCTTGGAATTGAAGTTGCCCACTCTCAAAAGGGCATCTTTATTTCCCAACGGAAATATGTACTAGATCTACTAGAAGATACAGACAAGCTAGGGGTGAAACCAATTGAACCTAACCATCAACTGGAAGACAGTTAGGGGTAGTTCTTGAAAGATGTGAAGAAGTTTCAGAGACTTGTAGGGAGACTCTTATTTTTGTCTACGATCAGGCCTAATATTGCTTATGCAATGGGTGTCCTTAGTCAGTTCATGCACAACCCTAGGACAAATCACTTTGAAGCTGCAGAGAGGATCCTTAGATACCTCAAGAAGTTTCTAAGAGCTGGTTTGTTGTTCCAGAAACATGGACATTTAAAGGTGGAAGTATATATTGATGTTGATTGGGCAGGGGCAGTCGATGACCGAAAGTCTACCAGTGGGTATTGTACCTTTGTAGGAGGAAACTTGGTCACCTGGAGAAGTAAGAAGTAAAGTGTGCTGGCTAGATCCAATGCTGAAGTAGAATACAGAGCTATGTCTCACGGAGTTGTTGAAATCATGTGGATAAGAAACCCGTTAGGTGAACTGGGTTTTGCAGTTAACACCCTATGTCACTCTATTGCAACAATAAAGCTACAATCAACATTGCTGCTAATCCAATCCTCCATGATAGGACGAAACACATTGAAATGAACAAGCATTTTATTAGAGAAAAACTTGTGAGTGGAGAAGTGTGCACTCCATATATCAGCTCAGAAGAACAACTTGCAGACATCTTCACCAAGGGTCTTCATCATGTGTAGCATAATGATTTGTGTGACAAGTTGGGCATGATTGACATCTATGCTACAACTTGAGGAGGAGTGTTGAAATAGTTTATTTTATTTCTTGTTTATTATTTTCTGTCTTGTTAGAGTCTGTTTGGTCGGTTTGAAGTCTTTTTTATTTTCTGTTATTGTACTTTATTTACAGCAGGGGCACAAGGGTCTTTTTCCCTTTTATTTTAGATGCCCTATAAATATTAATAGAATCTGGCACCGCCAGAACTATTCCATTGTCACGAATCTCTCTTCTTCTCTTCTACCTTCTCTCTTCTTCTTCTCTTCCCTTCTCTCTCTTATTCCTAGTCGACTTTACTGTCAAGAGATTCAACTCATAACGGGTTAGCCAAGTTATATGCCCACCCTCTTACAATTGTATAAGAGAGCCTTTTTATGCCTAGTCTCCACTCCTTAATGGAAACACTTAGGCATGTATATATGAAATAATTTGCTTAGTTGAAAGAAACCTAACCGCACTATAAACCAAAACCAAATATTGGTACAACCACTTGCCTACATAATAATTTCTACTTGTTTACATATATAGATGTAACCCAAGAACCTAACATTATAATTTATGATCCAATGAAATACCTCATCTTTGGAGAGGGCTCGTTATTGACACGTGTCCATGAATCAACTCATGTTCGACTCTCCAAAATGTGTGTTGGACTTGGCTACGTTGCAAATTAGGCAGATATACCAAAATGCTTGCCACATCAACTCTCAAAGCTTATTTATCCTCACTTTAAATGCCTATATGTAACAGTGGTCCAACCATTTAAACTATCTAATAGGGCACTCTAGAATTTGTATTTTCCCAACTTACATATAGCTTATAATCCATTGTTTATTAGATCTTTTCTAATCAATAATGGAATTAATAAAACAATAAAAAGCAACTAGTGTGGTTACATGGCAAATAAGAAAAGGTTGTGACTTTTTTCTTTTTTGCTGGCAAGTTGTGAGTTTAACTTGTCAATCATGAAAGTAATTTAACTATTTTGTGCTTGTATAGCCCAATGCATTTTAAGAATAATATTAAAAAATTTCAACATTTAATAAAATATTATTTATGTGAGATGTGTCCAGAAATCCAAGCTTTTTGGGTTCATCCAAGGACACCAGACATGTGTCAGATTTTGACTCCCATGCCCGAGTCCATGCAACACTATGAGATACAAAAATATGGAAAACAGAAAAAAAGGGGATGGAGATGAACTAAAGCTAAAGCCAAAGATCATAGATAACATATGCTCCATTCTATAGGTTAAGGTGGTTAAATTACACATGTTTAGCACAAAGGTTTCGCATGTATAAGTGCTTTGTGTGATTCTTCCATCTTTGTTTCCTCAAACATGCAACCTAATACAACACAAATATGAAACTAAAATAATTGCTAACATGCTAATTGACACCTCAAAAGAGAGAGAAACTACAAAAAAAAAAAAAAAAAACAGTTTTCGTAAATATTGTAGAAGACAATATTTTAATAACTCGTATCTTTGACTAAAATTGTAAGTAGCATTCCAATTAAGGAACTTTCCATGCTCTGTAAATCTAAATTGCATGTTTGAATTATAAGATTTTCCTTATTAAACCAGGAAGAATTGATATTGTGCAATCAAAACTAGTACTTACCCAACGAAGGAGTACTCCATGCTAGCATAGCCCTTACTTCGGGACTTCAGTTGATCAAAGAAGTCCCCAACCATCTATTTTACAAATCAATGGAACATATAAATGTAAAGCAAACAATATTTCCAAATACAAAACAACAACAATAACAAATTGTACAAAGACAAAAGCTTGCCTCTGATAGTGGCAATTCATAGGTGATTGATGCTCTATTCTCAGTGATGTATTTCATTTCCTTAAATTCACCTCTTCGATCTTGAGCCAGCTCCATAAGAGGACCAATATAATCTTTTGGTGTGAGCATTTCAATCTATAAATTCAACTAAAAGTCAGCTAATAGTTTTCAATAACCAAATTTCCAAACCAGCATTTATAGTTAGTAGATAATCAAACAAGTCTAGAGAAAAATTGGTTTTAAGTACAACAAATAACCTTAACAAACGGCTCCTCTATCGACCTCCTCTTACCAGGTTCAGGAAGTAAAGATGGATTTGAGCATTCAACCTGAATCAAGCAAATACTTTTTAAGAAATTTTCTTGTATAGTTCATAGTTAATAAAGCTATCTAATCACTATTGCACATCTCATAAGAATAGTGCTAAAAATATCATGATGAGCACTGAAGGCAAAACCATAAACATCACTTTTAATTGAATATACAAAGAAAACAAAAAAGAATATGAATATTAATCATCAAAAAGTAAAACAAAATACAATTATTCTTTAAAATGCATTGATCTAGTCATAATATGACTGCATGTATTAAGGCTATACCTGGTTTTGCCATTTGATTTTCACATGTTTAGGTACTGAAGTTAAAATGTGAAAAAGCCTAATTGAGCTAACTTATTCAAAAAATCGGTTCAATGCCTTCACAAGGATTTCAATGAATAGTAATTATGAAGATGAAACCAAGGTTCTCTTGAAAAGACAAGAGAGAAGTAAACAGACATTTGTTATTAATCAACAAAATTAAATTGAAGATACAATAAAAGTAACTTTGGCACTATATTATCTGGACACAGCAAGGACACTGCTGGATACAGTATCAGAAATGAATTTTACACAAAAATTGAAGTATCCAACAAGATACGGAACTCTTGTACAGGTGTCCAGTTATCATATCTGTATTCTGAAAGCTCTTTCTCTTTCCCATTAAGCACTGATATGATATCTGCCATTTTAGCAGGTACTAAGTAATATAGGGATTTTTTCGTGGATAAACTAAACTAAAGAACTACAAGAAAATAGTTTATCCTATGGCTTAGATTCATGAAAGGACCAAAAATATGCCAAACAAAAAAAAAAGGTTTATCATGAAAAGCACCACAAATACATTTAGGTTGCTGAATATATTAGAAGATAGCCAACAATCATTCTGCATGAACCAGGCCATAAAATACTCAAGAAATGAAAACTCCATAGCAACAGAGACAGTAAAGGTTTGAGAAGAAATTACAGTATCACCATTTACACAATCCACTCTGTAAACAACACTTGGAGCAGTAGTTATCAGGGTCAAGTTGTATTCCCTCTCAAGCCTTTCCTGAAAGGTGGAAGTACATCAGGAAAAACTCAGTTTAGATTTCCAACAAGCTTAGATATTGCAACTAACCTAGGAACAGCATAGATGGCAAAAAAACAATACAGAGGAACAGTTGGAAGTATGTATACCTGGACAATTTCCATATGAAGAAGGCCTAAGAACCCACACCGGAAGCCAAAACCCATAGCACTTGAGGTTTCTGGCTCAAACTGCAAAGTTGACCTAGTGAGAGTGAGACCAATATGTAACACTAAATCCCATATTGTATAGCAACTTAAAAATTAGCACCAAGTGTTTTCTGGACTCTGAATGGCTAAACCTACCCAAATTCAATTAGAAACAGAAAATAAAAGGCCAACATCTCCTATTCAAGGCACTAAAGTGTTATCTGCACAGTGCTGAGACATTTAGTCACCCTTAATCTCAGCGATGTAGCATATGTTAAAGCATTACATTCCATAGTTTCTAGTGCACTTTATCTCTAGTCAACAATTTCATGTGAAACGTAATTTGAGAGGTAAACAAAGCTATTAGATATAATTGGGGGATATCTTGACATTATATATGGTGAAGTGATATACTGTAGCAGGGCAGTATAATAATATTGTTCATGTTATATTGAATATAAGAAGGTAGGCTATCCAGAGAATATCCCCTGCTTCTTTCTCAATTTTTTTTTTTCTCTTCTTCTCAATCATTTTTCTCTCAACTGTGATTCCAAGTTGGTATCAGAACCATTTTTTCCTTAATGTGATAGACTTGATGTCTGGACTTTGTGACAGTCATCATGGTACCTTGATGACATCATCACTGTACAGATGTCAAATGGAAAAGTAGGGTGCTTATAGATCTTGATAGATGAGTAACTGTTGGTGCTATTGGACATTTTTTCATGACTTATTGAAGCATCTAGACCATTTTTGGATTGTTTCCTTGAAAACTCAAAAAAAAAAATCAGGAAACAACCTTCTTGTCAATGGAGCAGTCAAGAGAGATTTGTTTTGAATGAGATTGGTAGATCCTATTTTGCCTAATATTGGGGTCATCCAGAAGTGATCTCATGCTTTTTGGCTGAGTTAGGAGCCTTTGGTGGTCTGATTTGTAGACCACATTTACTGCCTGACCCATGTTCTTAAAGAGATGAGTGGCTTTATGGGAATTATGATGAACATCTGTAGTACTCACCAACAGTTCCGGACTTATTTTCTGGTGTGTTTTAAGTGCTATCAGACCAAGTGATGCTCATGTGTGGACCACGGAAGGCCTGATAAACCTATATTGAGGTAATAAGGCTACGATAAGTATTGCTCACAATCCAGCACAACATAACAGAACAAAACACATTGAGGTGGACAGGCATTTTATTAGAGAAAAGGTTGCCTTCAAGGATATCTGTTTAACTTTTGTGCGAATGGTGGTCAACTTGCACATATTCTTACAGAAGTTGTAGGTAAGTCAAAGACAACTAATTACTATACTCAATGAGTTGGGCATATGTGAAAGGGGGGTGTTGGGTGTAACTGGGAGCTATCTTAATGTTATACATGGTGATGTACTGTGGCAGGGGCAGTTTCGTAATTGCACTGTTCATGTTATATTAAACAAAAAAGGAAATAGGCTGTTGAGAGATCAGTTAAACTTGCTCGCCTCCCCAAATTGAACTTCAATTGCCTAATTTCCAACTTGGTAAAGTTTTACCAAGATGGGTCTGAGGTATTGGTTTTACATAGATAGATATGAGGAGTTGGCTTAATTCCATTGTGAGGATTGGCCACCCTCATTTGGCTTTCACCTGTTTTCCCCCAAAAACTATTCCTTTCCTTCATCTTCTCTTCTTTCTTTCATTCAATCATTTTCTCAATTTCTACTTAAAAATTTTAAAGTATCAAAGGTATTTACAATTTCAGCTCCTGAATGAAGAAACAGAAAGATAAAGATGGTGTGTGTGACTGTGTGCCTAACCTTTAATGCTGCATCATTAAGTTGCAGCTTTTCTAATGCATCCCGTAGCTCAGGAAACCTACAAACAGAATAGACATGGAAGCATTTATAGCAGCAAAATCTTGAAGCACATTTAAGTCTAAGCCAAGAGATGCAGATGAGGAGCACAAGACAGTACTGGTCAGCATCAACAGGAAACAGGCCACAGAACACCATTGGAGTGGCTTCCTCGTATCCAGGCAGTGAATTTTCTGCTTTTCTAGTATAGTGAGTGATAGTATCCCCCACCCTGGCATCTGCTACTGTTCTTATAGAGGCTGAGAGATAGCCCACCTAAAGGCACATGAGAAGAGGAAAAATAAATTAACACTTAGAAATGAGAAATGAGTTTTGAAAGCAAAGACAAACAATATATAGTGACTTACCATAAGTCCTCATAAATGATTATTAGATTTATTGATGATAGTTAAAACTTAGAGGTTGGAAGAAACTTTCAACTATTCTACATGTAGAAGATGAATTAATTTCTGTACTCAAGATGCAGTCCTGTAGGTTATTAAAGCAAAGAACTAGAATGGATTAAAAAGGAAATTAGATCATAAACAGAAGAAAAAGGACAGCAGTCCTGGTTATACACTAGGAATAGATAAAAACCTCCCATTTCCCGGAAAAAAAAAAAAGAAAGAAAGTTGAAATACATAAAAGTAGTGCATTTTGCAATTAAAATATATAAACAAGTCTTAATTTTTGAAAATAGACTTTTTTGGGGTCCTTAGAGGGTGTATATGTTGAACAGAAACACCTATATATATATACCCTAAACTTTATGGGTAAATTGCAGAAAGGAGGAAGCTAGGGATGACCCAAAAACTTATGGCAAAAGAAAGATCAATTGATGAAGAGAGTTTGGTATTGAGAGTTTTAGTAGTAAGAAGACAAGGAAAGGTCAAAGTAATAAATGCTTTTCAACCAAGATATTGCACATAAAGATAAAACCCTTGTTGGGAGCTCTTTCATGTACTAATTTCCGATCTGCTTATTGGAAGCTTTGGTTATGTGGGGTGTATTATAATTGAGAATAAAAGAGAAAAAGAGGAGGCAAGAGGAGGGAAAAAGGTAGGGAGATCTGTCTTACACGGTAGAAAACAAGAAGAAAGTAAAAGGCCTAGGAAGAAGATATGCACTTGTCTTCTTCAACCTATCAACCTACACTGTTATTCCCTTCATTAGAACATGCAAAAATATAAAAATGCCCTTAACAAGGGAACTACAAAGCTATAGAAAATGATAAAAATGCCCCTTATAGGCAAACATTTCAACCCCCCCCCCTCAAGCTGGAGTAAATGTATCATAGATCTCCTACTTGTTACAAATATAATCCATCCTGGTACGGCACAAGCCCTTGGTAAACATATTTGCCAGCTGTTCTTCTAATTTGACATAAGGAGTCACAATATCACCATTTGTCACTGTTTCTCTCACAAAATGACAATCAACTTTTATATGTTTGGTCCTTTAATGGAAAACCGGGTTGGAAGCAATATGAATAGTGGCTTGATTATCACAAAACAACTTGTCAAGCTTCCCTATAAAATACCCATCTCTTGAAAAAGATGATTCAGCCATGTCAACTCACAAGTGGTGTGGGTCATTGCTCTATACTCAACTTCAGCACTACTTCTAGCAACTACACTTTGCTTTTTACTTTTCCAAGTAATCAGATTGATACATAAAAAGGTATAATACCTTGTAGTAGACCTCCTGCCCAATCTGCATTGAAATATCCCTCTAAGGTTAACTCTCCCCCTTTCTTGTATAGTAATCCCCGGCCTAAAGAACCTTTCAGGTATCTCAATACTCTTACAACACCTTCCCAGTGAATGACTGTGGGATTCTACATGAACTAACTCAGAACCCCTACACAGAAGGAGATATCAGGACGGGTTATGATGAGATAAATTAGTTTGCCAACTAATCTCTTGTACCTTCCAAGATCATTGAATGGCTCCCCTGACTATCAGTCATTTTCACATTAGGATCTATAGGGGTCTCAACTGGTTTAGCCCCTAGTAGACCGATCTCATCCAACAAATCTATGACATACTCGCATCGTGACAAAGAGATTCTCCACTTCGAGCAGGCTACATCAACACCCAGGAAATACTTCAAGGATCCTAAATCATTGATTTGAAAGTGTTATAGCAAAAATTATTTTAAATCATTAACCCCACTAATATCACTGCCAATAATAATTATGTCATCAACATAAACTGCCAAAATGATCTTCCCAGATGTGGTATCCCTATTGAAGACTGAATGATCAAGTCCACATTTCTTGAGACCTGTTAGAGAATATCAAACTATTCAAGGACCTCACCTAACAACTTGAGCTTTTAGGTTGAGTGGTTCTTTGAGATGGTATCAGAGCCACTTTGACCAAATGGTCTAGTGTTCAATCCTCATTACCCCCATTATAATTAATTAAGTTTCACCACAAGGTATGGGTGGGCCTATGCTTGTTCACACTTCAAGCCCAATGGGCTTTCATGTGAGGGGGTGTGTTAGAGAATATCAACCTATTCAAGGGCCTCACCTAACAGCTTAAGCTTTTAGGTTGAGTGGTTCTTTGAGAAGACCAAACTCCTAAACACCACTACTAAACCTACCAAACCAGGCCCGTGGTAATTGCTTAAGTCCATAGATTGCCTTGCGCAACTAACATACCAAACCAGCCTCTCCCTGAGCAACATACCCAGGAGGTTGCTCCATGTGCACCTCCTCTTGAAGATCACCATTAAGGAAGGCATTCTTAACATCAAGCTAGTACAACAGCCAATCAAAATGGACAGCAAGAAAAGTAATAACTCGTATAGATTACAACTTAGCCACTAGGGGTAAGGTCTCAAAGTAATCAATACTACCATCTTGTATGTGTTTGATCATATACACCCACCTACAACCAATTGCCTATTTTCCAATAGGTAAGAAGGTAAGGTCCTATGTGTGGTTAGACTGGAGAGCTTAAAATTCATCATCCATTGCTTTCTTCCAATCAGGTGAGGCAAGAGCTTCCTAAACAAACCTAGAGACAGATACAAGAAATAGAAGAGACACAAATTTCTTATGTGTGGTAGACAAATGAACAAGAGAGCAATAATGAGAGATGGGATGGTCAATAAAAGTACATTTGCCCTTACGTAAAGCAATGGGAAGATCAAAACTTGGAAGAGGATCTATCAATGGCTCAATGTTGGTGGAGAGGTGGAAGATAGAGTTTGAGCCGGTGTACAAACTAGTGCAAACTCCCAAGCATGTCCGACGTACACCTTATGAATTGATGGTTGAATGGGCTCCTCAATAATGGGAGTAGAAATCTACTGAAAAAAAAAAAAACTATAGAAAAAGAGGAAGTAAAGTATAAGGTTTTATGAGAAGAGGAAGAAGAAGAAAAAGAAAAAAGGAAGAGAAAGCAATCACTTCTAGCCACCCTCTTCCATTTGTATTTATACCCCCTCTCTTACGAAGTGCCTATCAACTTCAATATGTTTTGTCATGTCATGTTGAACTAGGTTGTGGGCAATATTGATTGCAATTTCGTTGTCACAGTATAACCATGGTTCAAAGTATCGATACACCCCTGTGTATTGGTAGGGGTGTATTGGTACTAAAAAATATCTGCTCAATGGGTTTTTTTTAGTTTTTTTTTTCAAAATTTGATTTTTAAAGATGTTTTTTAATGGTTTTTTTACTAAAATAAATGAGGGTCCCGAAACACTTGTAAATAGGTGTATCAAAACCAAAAGATACAATACGATACGTCCGATACAAGGCGTATCGTATCGATACTTTGAACCTTGAGTATAACATCATAGGCCCCTTTGCATCAATCCCAATCTCACCCAACAGGGACCTAATCCAAAGCAACTCTGAAACACCATGGGTTTGGCCTATAATCAGATTGGACTCATCTAAATCCGAGTTCGATTCAACAAGATATTAGTTGCATCTGACTCCAATCCAAAATCCGATCAGATTGTGTGCAAGGCATCCAAGTTCAAAACCGATCGGACTTTTTGGATTTTGGATTTTAATCTGACTAATGCTACTATAGATCTGTAAAACTTGAATTTTTATTTCAAAAGTTTTGAAATAAAACAATTCTTCACTTGAAAAAGAGTAATTTATTCAGAAAAAACAAGAATAAGAGATCAAATTAAACATGTAAGGTTACTGATTAAATTAAACATGTAATTTGTAATCTGTAATATATAACCACTTTTAATTTGTATATTGTAAGGTAAGTTAAACCTGTAATCTGTAATATATAATTGATCTATCAAAATAAAACAAAAAAAAAGAATTACTTTGTACAGAGAGCAAGAACAAAAGCCTAGCCTAGTTACAACTAAAGGAAGAAACCAAATAACAAAACAAGAAAAAAATTATCAAACAAAATAATCAAAATAAAAAATAAGGATTAAGGAACTTGCCGTTATCTTTAGTTCAGAGAATGAGAAGATTGTGTTCGGACTTCAATTGCAGAGAGGGGAATGGCGAGAATGAAGAAAAGGGTGGAATAAAGAACAACGAGTCGACAACGACAACAGCGAGAGTTGTAGTCTTGTAATCTTGTTGGTTGTTGCAGAGAGTGAGAGTTGAGAGAGGAGAGAACGACAACAAGGCGACGGTGAGAGTTGTAATCTTGCAATCTTGTTGGTTGTTATAGAGAGTGAAAGTTGGGAGAGGAGAAAACAGTAGCAAGGCGATAGCGAGATAGAAGAAAACCTGGGTTGAGAAGAAAATGTTGACTGATTTAGGGTTTAGGGCTGATCGACTGGGGGTTTGAGGAACAAATTTCCTTATTTACCCCCAAGAGATTTTATTTATTACATTAATGTATAAAAAAAATATAATATATAATATATAAATACATATAAAATATATATATATATATTAACTTATATATCAGACTCGGATTTTTTATCGGATCAGATGGGAGTGAATCCAAGTTCGATCCGATTTTTAATCAAATTCTACTTCTACCATTCGAATTCGATCCAATATGACATTTACCCCATCCAAATCCGAGATTACCAGATCGGGTCGTGGGTTTACGGGTATCATTGACAAGCCTAACCATGGGCCATAGACTTGTACTCTACTTCTGCACTTGACCTTGCCACCACTGATTGTTTCATACTTTTCCATGTAACCAAATTTCCTCCCACAAAGGAATATACTCCTGATGTATATCTCCTATCATCTAGGCAACCTACCCAATCTGCATCTGTGTAGGCTTCAAATTTCAAGTTCCCATGATCAGTAAATAAAATCCCTCTGCTAGGATGTTTCTTTAGGTATGCAAGTATCCTATCAATGGCCTCCCAGTGTTGAACCCGAGGAGCATGCATATACTGACTCACAACACTTACAACATAAGAAATGTTTGGATGTGTCATGAACAAATATAGCAGTCGACCTACCATTTTCTAATATCTCCCTACATCCTTAACAAACTCACCATCTAAATCATTAATCTTGTGGTTCTAGTCAATAGGAGTATCAGCTGGTTTAACTCCTACTTCCTTTAATGGTTAAATATCCTATGTTGGACCTTGCAACCTCAAACCCAAGAAAATATTTCAGCTCACCTAGTTCCTTAATTCCAAATTCCTACCGCAGTGACTTCTTGAGTGCATCAATCTCATTCAAATCATTCCTTATAACTATATCATCCGCATACACGATCAGCACTGACACAAGTTATTCTCCTCTTCAGAAAGAAAGTGTCATCCAATTGGGTTTACGTGTATCCAAAACTGATTAATGCCCCCTAAAACTATCAAACCATGTTCTAGGTGACTGCTTCGGACCATATAATGACTTCTTCAGCCTTCAAACCTTTCCTTCACCAACATCCTTATAAAATCCAGCTAGAAGGTCCATATACACCTCTTGTAAATCACCATTAAGGAAAGAATTTTTGACATCAAGCTGGAAGAGTGGCCATGAGTAAGTAGCTGCTAAAGACAAAATGATCCAAATTGAGCTCATCTTAGCCACTAGTGCAAAGGTCTCTAGATAATCTATACCATAGGTTCGTGTATACCCTTCTACAATCAACCTTTCCTTGTACCTCTCTATACTGCCATCAGCCCTATACTTCACAGTGAACACCCATCTACACTCAAATGTCTCCTCTGTAGGAAGATCAACTATTTCCCATGTTTGATTCTTAATCAAAGCCTCCATTTATTCTTGCATAGTTGTTCTCCACTCAGGTTTAGAGAGAGCCTCACCAACAATCCTACAGAGAAAGGAAGAAAGGAAAGTATGGTAGAAGGGAGATAGGCTATTGTAGGAAAGATGGTGTGAAATGCAACGGGCAATACAATTTCTCGTTCCCTTACAGAAATAGCATCAATAGGATCAGAAGCGATAGCACACTCAACTGACCTAGAACTCATAGTTTTCAAGGTGCCAAGACGAGGATAGGTGACATGGGGGGCCTTGTCGCCTAGTTGCCTAGGCGATGGATTTTTTTAAGTAAACAACACGTATCCAAGGGTAGTTCCCTAGGTTCTATAACCATATATATATATATATATATGGACTCAAATAAGGTAACATCCATAGTGACAAACCTACACCCCAACTTAGTACACCATCACAAACACCTTAAACAACCAACTCAAGGCACTAAAACCTCTTTTCCTAAGGGACAGTCAGTCCTTTTAAGTCCCTTTAGCTGCTTGTCTCGAAAAGGAGTTCTCAACTCCTAGGGCAAAAAAAGAGGTGTGAACAGTAACCAACAAGTTCAGTGCTCTGATAACATATTTCAACAGGGTAGACCAGTTCCACCCAATATTAGAGATTTTTTGTTGGGAGGTCTTTCATGTGAAAATTAGTAGTTGTGAACATCCTCAAATAAAAAGGCCAAATTGGTTTAGCTAGACTTGGCATGGATAGGGATTTATTATCGCAAAAGCTCAATGCCTTAGGAGTTGAGTTCTTGTCAGTAGGTCGGTCTCTCTGATCATAAATTTGATGCATGCTTCCTACTTCTGTAAACCATTTTACATTCTCTCATTTACACTTTTCATTTCATACAAAAACAAGCTCATTGCCTCCTCAAGAAAAGGAAAAAGAAGAGAAAGGTAGATTCAAATTTGTGTCTAACCACACTCTAGCCTTGTTAATCAGAACTATGCCCATCCACAAACAATTTACACAATACAGCTTCTCCGAAAAATGCTTGGTCAACCCATCCACAATTGATGCAAACAATTATGGCCTAAGCATTGAAATGTTAACTGAAACTCAGTATTCTTTTTCTCTACCCTAGTTGGTCTAGCACTAGTAATTGCCATTGCCTCCAATAGGGACCCTATGATACAATCCCCCTAAATCTACAAATACAAGTAAAAGACCTCCTTCTCTCTGTCAATTTATCTATTCATCCATCATCTAACTAACAAGATTGCTTCTGCTCTAATTTTCTTAGCACAAGGCCTAGTTTATTTTCCCATACAATTGTTCCGTCCTACGGTAATTGGTACAAACTTTTGCGATTAAACTTATGAATTTTAGACAGTAATAAAACCTACATTCTTACATGCTTTAAATCATATCTAAAAATTTCTGTCAACTACCTATTTAGATTTTGGAAGCACAATAACCAGTTCTAGAGGAAGAAACAAAAATGTTTCCAGCTCAAGATATATCAGATAATTCATCGCAATCCCATATACAAGAAATTTCCAGGTTACCTTGTTTTCATAGTCAAATGACAACAGAGATCTCCAGAAAAGGCAAAAAAAGATATGCAATATTCCCAAGGAAGAAACAAAAAAGTTTCCAGCTCAAGATATATCAGATAATTCATAACAATCCCGTGTACAATACATTTCCCGATTATCTTGTTTTCATAGTCAAATGACAACAGAGATCTCTAGAAAAGGCAAAAAAAGATATGCAATCAAGACAGTAATATTTTTTTCTTCTTTTATGATCAAGGCAATAGTAATTTTTTCTATCTTCTCATTTTAAATAAAATTTCTAGTAATTCGATCCGAACAGAAAAAAAAAAAAGAGAAAAAATAAAAGAAGATGACATCACATTTCAAACTAAAAACACTCTATACTTGTTTACCTCACCAGCATAGAGTTCATCAACCTGTAGTTGATTGGGTGATAAAACACCTATTTCATCAGCATAATAATCCTGTAATAAGCAAATAAAATAACTTTGAGATTAACATAGAGGATACAATTACAATACACCAAAATTAGTGAAATATAGAAAACTAAAGTATGCTATGTACTAAAGCTCTATATATATTATCACATTGCTTGCTCATCCTATTAGAGTATCTGGCAAGAGAGAAACTCTGGCATATTTGAAGACAGTGCTCAATCCATCTAAGTGCTCACTGCAGGCAGGTAGCACATCAGATCATAACTGTCAACATGTTCCATAAGATCTCAGTGGAGTCTATTTTATACAAGTAATTAACAATCTCTAGGACAGAACCATCTCAATGTAAGATTTGGGTACAGTCAACCACTCCCCTCTCCCCCTAACCAGGGCATCATCAAACTTAGTTCTGATGATTATTGGGAACCCTGGGCCCAAAGGGTGGACAAGTGTTGCATAAAATCTCCCAAATGGTTGCAGTTTCCTAGAGGAACGCATGTCAGATTCCAATATTCCATATATTGTTTAGAGAGGATTCTACATAACATTTTTCATTTCTTCCTTGCTTATTTTCATACAAGTAAACAGATAATGTACATGATAAGTCTCATTTTTCCTATATTACATTATGTAAGTAACAAAGATCAACTTTTAGGCCTTTTTCTATAGGTATATAATGTTGGAATTCAAAATATATGAACTACAACTTTTTGACAGTACATAAATAAAAAATATAATATTAAAAAGAAAAATAGAACGCAAGAAGTGAGCCTTGTAGCAGAACCAAAAAAACAGTCAAATTCAAAATATACAAATATACAACAGCCCCCACAATCTCAACACTGCCAGTACTACAAAAAAACCTGCACCCATTTCCACAAAAAAGCAACACAGTGCTTATTCACTGAGAAACCTAAACCTCAGCTACCAAAAACCTATAATCCCTTGTTCAATCACCTTGTTTCAGGGGACTCCCTCGCAAGTACAGTTCCACAAACCATGCAGCCTGTTTTTTGCCACTGTCACCTCTTCCTCTACCCCTAACACTCTTGGAGGCTCCCATCCCTAGTGAAGTTGGGGGATATAAACTCTTAAATAGCACCATGTTCTCTTTCTTTTTTTTCCTTTTATTTGATCACCTTTGGATCTAACCACTCAGAATTCTCAATGTCGTACCTCACTCTGAGTTTCAAAACCTCCAATTGATAGCTCCTTGCTTGCAGCCTCTCTCTACTGCCTCTCCGTTTCTTCAAGCCTTCTAAGCAAGCTCCAGAGCACTTCCATTATGTTCTTATGCAGGTAGAGGTGCAAAACGGAAGTGCCACCTGCAGGCTGGCAGCCGGCTAGCTACAGTGACGAGCCATGCTTGGAATGGCATGGCCCGCTAGGCCTGAGCCTTGGGCCATGTCAGGCTTCCTTTTTGGGGAATTCATGCCAAGCAGGCATGGCCCACCAGGCCCATGGGTTGGCCCGCTACAATGCAGATGGCCTGCAAAAGTGGGTTGTGCCGGTCCACCCCACATTACACCTCTATTTGGAGGTTGGATACAAAAAAAATGCTCATGATTCATCTTTATTCATCCATTGTGATCAACAAGGTCTTACTCTTTTTCTCATATATGCGTATGGCATTCTTATTACAGGTGATGATGGAGATGGCATTCAACAACTTAAGTTATTACTCCAAAAATCCTTCAAAATGAAGGATCCTAGACGTACTCTCTTGGATTAAAGGTCCACTCATCATCCCATGACCACTTTGTGAAGTGAAGGAAATATATCTTGGACCGAGATGTGATTTAATCCAATAAAATTCTACAAAAAAATTTCAGATTTAAGCAAAGAAAGAAAAGGAAGAGGATGACATCAAGAAAGAAGAAGAATAAGATGGAGAAGGGAGAAAGAAGAAGAGTATGATGTTCTCCTCTTCTACCTCTCTTAACTTTTACTAATCTTACTAAAACTAATCAAATTACAAGTCTGCCCTTAAGTGGGCGGCCAGCTCATCAATCTATTTAAGAAAAAACATAAAAAGGATTAATAGGCCCATGAAGGAAAAGCCCATTAACAAACAAAGCAACTAGGAAGAACAATAACAAGACAATAATGGGCTAGGGCCCATTCGGCCCAATCTCTACACTCCCCCTCAAGCTGAACATAGATATCAATCATGCCCAACTTGCTTATATAGTGTATAATGTTTTTCTTTGGGAACACCTTATGTCAAAACATCAGCCCAACTGTTCTTCATAAGCAATAAATGGCAGGCAAACTTCTCCTAAAGCAGCCATCTCCTGTATAAAATGCCTATCAACCTCTATGTGCTTAGTTATGTCATGCTAAGCAGGATTATGTGCAATGTTGATAGCGGACTGGTTGTCACAATATAGCACCATTGGCTTCTCAGGGTCAATATCCAATTCTCCTAAAGATCTCAGCCACAATAGTTTTGAAACTCCATGTGCATGCACTATACTCTGCTTCAACCAAGGATCTAGCCACTACAAATTGCTTTTTAGTCCTCCATGACACAATGTTCCCTGCCACCATAGCACAGTAACCTGAAGTGGATCTCCTATCATCCATATATCTAGCCCAGCCAACATCAGTGTATGCTCCCAACTTCATGTGTCCATGCTTAGCAAACAAAATACCCTTCCCTGGAATCCCTTTCAGGTAACACAAAACCCTCTCCGTAGCTGCTAAATGTGTATCTCTAGGAGAATGCATGAACTGACTTAAGACACTAACTGCATAGGAAATATCTGATCAAGTCATACAAAGATATAACAACTTCCCAAGCAATGTCTAGAACACTCTCCTATCAGTCAACAATTCACCATTAGTAGCTGAAAGCTTGTGATTTAGGTCTATAGGAGTGGAAGCTAGTTTAGCACCTAGTTTGAGAAATGAAGATACCATCCTTAAACCAAGCAACTTCAATTCCCAAGAAATATATGAGTTCACCTAAGTCTTTGATCTCAAACTCAGTGGTAAGAAATCTTTTGAGATTAATCACTTCTTAAGTGTTATCATCAGTACCCCAATGTCATCAACATAAACAATCTTAAGGGTCACCAAGGAGTCTCTCCTCGTAACAAAGAGGGCATGATCAAACTGAGTTTGTGTGTAACCAAAATTAATAAGGGCAGCCCGGAAACTCTCAAACCGGGCTCTAAGAGATTGCTTGAGGCCATAAAGAGGCTTCCTCAATTTACACACTTCGCCTTGCATTTCCTTCCCATACACCCCTAGAGGTAAAGACATATAGACCTCTTCATGTAAGTCTCCATTCAAGATAGCATTTTTAACATCAAGTTGATAAAGTGGCCAATCAAAGGTAGTAGCTAGAAATAGCAAAACCTGAAATGAAGTGATTTTAGCCATAGGGGCAAAAGTCTCTAGGTAATCAATACCATACATTTGGGTGTATCCTTTAGCGACTAAACGAGCCTTAAACCTCTCAATAGTACCATTAGATGATACTTAATAGTGAACATCCACTTACAAACAACTAGTTCCTTCCCCTTAGGCAAGTCCACAATTTTCCAAGTATTGTTCTTATGAAAAGCATCTAGCTCAGTCATCATAGCATCCCTCCATTCTGGTTTGGTTATTCCGAGATAGACCTGGGAATTGCATGTTTAGAAACAGAGGCAAGAAAGGAGTAACAGGTAGGAAAAGAAGGTTGTAGGATAGGTGTTTGGAAGTGCAATGGGTTGTACACTTTTGTTTGCCTTTGCGAAGGGCAATAGGAAGATCAAGGTCTGGGTCTGGGAAGCTATCAGAAGGGGTAGAGGAGGGTTTACCTACTACCTCAATAGTGATGGGAGGTGCAAGAAGCTCAATTGAAGAAGGGGAAACAACTTGCTCATACCTAAGTCTTTGTCTTTGGTACCTACCACCTTTGGACAATAGGATAAGAAGTAAACGTGGGAGGATGAGTTGGAGGAGGAGGGGGAGCAAGAACACGTGAAGGAGACTCAATAGAACACTCAAGAGGAACCAAAGAGGAACAGCCGGGGAAATAGCAAATAACTCCTCTAAATGCTCTCCCTCAGGAGAAGTACCAAACAAAGGGATGGACTCTGCAAATGCGACATCCATGGACACAAAGCGGGTGCCACAAACTGGATCAAAATAGCAATATTCCTTTTGTATAGAGGCATATCCTAGGAAGACACATTTGTGTGCTTTAGGCTCGAACTTATGTCTTTGATGACTGTGAACATGAACATAACAAGTGCACCCAAAAACTTGGAG
Source organism: Nelumbo nucifera (assembly GCF_055504915.1). Lineage (NCBI taxonomy): Eukaryota > Viridiplantae > Streptophyta > Magnoliopsida > Proteales > Nelumbonaceae > Nelumbo > Nelumbo nucifera. The sequence continues at coordinate 21,902,556 of NC_142649.1, forward strand.
AGGAAGAGAGAAGAGATCCTCATATGGAAAGAGGAGGCTAAAGGGGTTTTAAAACCCAGAACCCAGGAAGCCATACAGTTTATCAAGTATGTAGCTATGAGAAGAAAAAAAGGAAGCTTCTAGCAACTTCAATCGCATGACAGTTCTTCCTTTCCGCCACTCTATTTTGTTGTGGAGTGTAGGAACAAGAACCCTGATGTATAATCCCAAAGGAATCAATGTAGGATGTAAGGTTCTTCTAAAAATATTCCTTAGCACTATCATATCGGAATATTTTGATCCGAGTGTTAAATTGGGTAAGGATAAGTTCATGGAATTTTTGCACAATAATTGGCACTTCATCCCGGGATCTCATACGGTAAATCCAAGTATAGCGAGAGAAATCATCAACGAAAAGGATAAAATACTTGTAACCCCCCATAGAAGATAAATGATATGGCCCCCACACAATATGGAAAGGAGAAACTGATCTTTTACTACTCATTGAATAAGACTATCTACAATGTTTTGCTCACATGACTCGCAATGAAGACTCAACAAGGATATTCCCTTAAACATCTCTGGAAATAAATGACTCAAAGCAAAAAAAGGCAAATGACCAAATCTTAAATGACATAACATGACTCTATCAACTGACTCTAATGAAATAGACTCCAAAGCAACTCCACTAGGTGGTCCAAGAATTCGATCAGGTGTATTCAGCAAGTAAATTTCGTTTGCCTCATGGCCACTCCCAGTCATCCTCTAAGATTTTAGGTCCTGAAAAACAGAGTGAGTAGGGAAGAAAGTTACACTGCAATTCATTGATTTAGTTAAGCTACTAACAGATAAAAGGTTTGTGTTAAGTTTGGGAACATGAAGAACAGAGGATAAAACAAGGGAGTCAAAGGCTTTGATATTCCCTTTGCCGGATATGAGAGCAAGAGACCCATCAGCAAGGGATATTTTCTCTCTATCAGAGGGGAGCTGATATGAACAAAAGAGGTTAGATATGCTGACCATATGGTCTGACGCACCAGAATCAACAATGCAAGGGATTTTACGATTACCAGAAGTAGTAGCATTATTTGCAGAAGCACGAGTGCCTGAGTGAGCAAATGCAGATGAAGAGGTGTTGCCTGAGGAGTTGGAAGCTGCAACGATAGTCTCTAAATGATTAATTAGCCTCCCGTACATTTCACAGTCTACCTTTACTATTGCCAACTACTCCATAGCAGATTTCTCTTCACTTTCTCTATTTCCCCTTCAGGTGTTGTGGCAACATTTGCATTCTTAGGCTTTCCCAGTGTTTTAAAAGTGAAAGGCGCAAAAAAGGTCCAAGGGTCAATTTGCGCCTAAGGCACAAGGAACAAAGAGAGGTGCACACCTTTTTAGGCAAGGAGCAAAAATAAAAAATAAAAAAAAAGAGGCTAAAAATAAAAAAAGCCAAAAATGCAAAGAATGCAAAAAATTATTAAACATAATATTAATAAAAATATAAACTTTCATTTTAAAATAAATGTTTTGAAAAACCTATTATCTAATATTAAAATACATAAACATAACATGTAAAGCATATTCAAATGAGAATTTAAAAATAAAATCAAATATATAAAACATTTTCAAGCATATAAAACCCACAATCTCTTTTTTTCTCAATTGCATTACTTCAAGTAGCTAAGGTGATGAGTAGAAGATCAAGACTGTAATCAGTCTTGAATCCTAATAGGTTTTAGGTTTGCAAAACAGAAGAAAAGTGAGAGAAAGGAGAGAGAAGAGAAGAGAAACAAGAGAACACAAGTTGTTGAAAGGAGGGACAGATTCAGTGGGCTATATTAATAGCTGAATGTCGATCAACTTCGATATGTTTAGTTCTGTCATGCTGCACTGGGTTGTGGGCTATATTAATAGCTGCCTGATTATCACAATATAGCATTAAGGGCTTTTCATAGTCAATACCCAACTCTTCAAGTAGTGACCTCAGCCATAAGATTTCAACCACTCCATTAGCCATTGACCTGTATTCCGCTTCAGCACTGGAGCGAGAAACAACACTCTGCTTCTTACTCCTCCAAGAGACAAGGTTACCTCCCACCAGGGCACAATATCCAGAGGTAGACCTTTTGTCATCAACACTTCCAGCCCAATCGGCATCTGTATAGACTTCCACCCTCATGTGATTATTGTTCTTGAGCAATATACCTCTACCCGGGCATCTCTTCAAATATGCTAATATTCCCTCTGCCGCAAGAAGATGAGAAGTCCTAGGGGAGTGCATGTACTGGCTAACAACACTAACTACACAGCTGATATCCGGCCGAGTGAGGCAGAGATATAGAAGCTTTCCAACCAACCGTTGGAACATAACTTAGTCTTCAAGAGGCTCCCCACCCACTGCACTAATCTTGTGATTTTGTTCGATGGGTGTATCAGCTGGCTTAACACCCAACTTTCCAGTTTCCGCCAACAGATCTAGAACATATTTTCTCTGAGAGATAAAAATCCCCTGCTTGGATCTAGCAACCTCAATACCCAAAAAGTACCGTAGTGCACCAAGGTCTTTCACTTCAAACTCTTGATGAAGGAGCTGTTTGAGGGACTCAATCTCATGACTGTCATTTCCTGTCACCACAATATCATCAACATATACTGCTAGTAGTGTCAGAGAGGACTCCACCCTCTTGATGAATAGTGTATGATCTAATTGGGCCTGTACATAACCAAACTTTCCAAGGGCTAATCTGAACCTATCAAACCAGGCTCTAGGTGACAGATTCAAACCATACAATGCCTTGTTTAATCGGCAAACCTTCTTACCTGTCTCTGTATCATAGAATCCAGGAGGCAACTGCATGTAAACCTCTTCTTGTAAGTCTCCATTCAGAAAGGCATTTTTAATATCCATCTGAAACAGGGGCCAAGAATGATTTGCTGCAAGGGATAACAGAACTCGGATGGTGGTCATCTTGGCTACTGGGGCAAAGGTCTCCAAATAGTTTATACCATAAGTCTGAGTGAACCCCTTTGCAACCAGCCGGGTTTTGTACCTTTCAATAGAGCCATCAGCATTATGCTTAACAGTGAACACCCATTTGCATCCCACCGGTTTCTTTCCTTTTCGTGGGTCAACCAGTGCCCAAGTATTATTCTTCAACAGGGCATCCATTTCGACTTCCATTGCATCTTTCCATTCTGGAACTGATAAGGCTTCTTGCACTGTTCTTGGAATAGAGACATCGGCAATGGAAGTGAGATAGGACCGGTAAGATGGTGATAGACGATCATAGGATAAGAACTGTGAGATGTTGTGAGCTGTAGAAGTGGTGCAATGTCGTTTCCCTTTGCGAATGGCAATAGGGAGATCAAGGTCATCCACAGGAGGGGAAGTGGCAACAGTGAGAGGTATCTCAGTAGGCTCTGGATCTGGAGTCGCAGAAGGAACTGGAGCTGGCCGGGACTGCCGAAGACTAGGATCAACTTGCCCGCATCGCCTGTGATAAACTCTCAACTCCGACTCCCTCTGACCACCCTCACCACTACAACCTTCATTACCCAGTGGAATAGGTAAAGGAACAGCCCCACTTCTACCAGCCCCACTTCCACTCTCACTGCTCTCCCCCTGAGGAAAGAAACTCAAAGCAACCCCACTCTCACTGCTCTCCCCCAGAGGAGAAACCCTAGGATAATAGGGTGTCTCCTCAAAGAAGGTGACATCCATGGAGACAAAACGTTTCCCTAAAACCGGATCATAGCAGCAACAACCCTTTTGAGTTTGTGCATAACCAAGGAAAATGCATTTAGAGGCCTTAGGTTCAAACTTGGAATGATGAGGCCCGAGAAGCTGAACGAAACAGGTACAACCAAAGGTTTTAAGGGGAACAATGAACAACTCCTCGTCTGGGTATAGAAGGGAAAAGGGGGTTCTCATATCAAGGACCTGGGAAGGAACTCGATTAATGAGATAAACTGTCGTGAGGATAGCATCACCCCAGAAGCGAATAGGTACATTGGAGGTAAACATAATGCTTCTAGCCACCTCCAAGATATGCCTATTCTTCCTTTCGGCAACGCCGCTCTGCTGTGGTGTATAAGGGCAAGGGCTCTAGTGAATAACTCCATGGCTAAGAAGGTAGGAGGTCAATGGCTGAACAAAATATTCCTTTGCATTATCAGATCTAAGGACTTTAATTTTGGTTCCAAAATGAGTGAGAACCATCTGATGGAAGTTTTGGGTCAGAGCAGGAACCTCATCCCGAGAACGCATAAAATAGACCCAAGAAAAATGGGTATGGTCATCAACAAACAGTAGAAAATATCTGTACCAACCCATAGAAGAGATATGATATGGCCCCCAAACATCAGTATGCATAATATCAAAAGAGGAATTACTCCTTTTATTACTTAAAGAATAAGAGGTTCTACAATGTTTGGCAAACTCACAACTCTCACACCTCAACTTTGATAACTCAACAGACTCAAATAAAGCAGGAAACAGACTCTTCAAAGACTTAAAAGACAAATGACCTAATCGGTTATGCTTTGGCATAACCGAACTCACAGACTGGGAAACAAAAGACTTCTTATCCACTGATTCCTCCCGACGAGAACTCTCTCCAAGCAGATAGATCCCATTCGTCTCACGGCCAGTCCCAATCACCTTCCTCGTCTCCAAATCCTGAAAAACACATCGGTCAGGGAAAAAGGTTACTGAACAGTTCATGTGTTTAGTAATACTACTAACTGAAAGCAGGTTAGTATCAAGCTTAGGAACATGCAAGAAAGAAGATAAAGAGATAGTATCCGATAGCTTGATGTCCCCCTTGCCCGAAATGGGAACAAGAGAGCCATCAGCAATGGATACTCTATCTCGGCCAGAGGACAAGTGATAGGAAGTGAACAAAGATGGCAAGCTAGTCATATGGTCAGATGCACCTGAATCTATTACCCAACAATGATCAGTATTACCTGGAGCTAAAGCATGGTAAGCTGAGGCTCGAGTACCTGAATGTGCAAATGCAGATGTGGCAGGAGCTGATGGTGACTGAGATGGCTGAGCTGAACTCCCAACTTCCTTTTCCAACTGTATGAGGGCAGCCCGAACAGCAGCTAAAGTCTCTAGGGATGTGCCTGATGAGGATGTTGAATCAGTGTTCACTGCCATATGAGCATTACCCTTCTTATTTCTTAGTTTTGCTGGGATCAAGTGAGGATGTAGCTTCCGACAAGTATCTTTTGTGTGCTTGGGTTTCTTGCAATGTTCACCCCCTGGCTTAGGTTTAATAGCTGTCAAGGCTGGGAAAGAGGGCTGAGGCTGCATCATGACTTTCCTCCTGGTCTCTTCACTATGCACCAGGGAGTATGCTTGATAAAGGGTCACACTATCTCTTGCCAATATCTGTTGTCGCACAATGTCATATTCTGAATTTAAACCAGCCAGAAACTCAAATACCCTATTCGTCTCGACTTGCTTTCTGTGAGTCTATGCATCTTTGGGACTCTCCCACTCAAGGGTCTCTAGATGGTCAATCTCATGCCACAAGGATTTCAAGGTAGAGAAGTAGACAGAAACTGGCTTCTCTCCTTGTTTAAGGTTGTTCACCTCACACTTCAGTTCATAGGCTCTGGCAACATTAAGGGGTTGGGAATAGGTTTCTTTCACAACATCCCATATCTCTTTGGCTGTCTTTGCCCACAAGTAATTCCGGCTGATATGTGGCTGCATAGAATTACACAGTCATGCCATAACCAAATAGTTCTCTTGAACCCACTTGGTGTATGTTCGGTCCTCCTTGGAAGGTTCTTTCACATCTCCCAAGAGGTAACCCGGTTTTCCCCTTCCTCCAATAGCCATCATGGCTGATTGAGCCCACTCCAAATAATTTGACCCATCAAATCTCATAGTTGTAATCTGAAACCCGGTTTCAGATACACTACTATAACTGTGGTTTCCAAAACTACTTTCTCTCTGACCCTTAAACTCCATCTTTGATCAAGATTCAGTGGCTACAAACTGTTAGAGCCACTATACCAGAAAACAGAGTCAAACAAGCAAGTCTGGAATCTGATCCGAAACCAACACAAATCTAATCTGATCTGAAATCTGATCTGATCCAATCTGAAACCAACCCAAATCTGATCTGAAATCAATCGCCTATCACAGTATATGCAAGAAATAAACTCAAATCTGATCTGAAATCAATCGACATGCACAGTACCAGGCAGCCTATCAATCTGAGATGCTATTTACTGAAATCACTACTGTGGGGCCCACTGCTGCGAGAGCAAAATTAGGGTTTCAACTGTAGGTCTGAAGTAAGTGCTCAGCTGCACTCTCCAAGCAGTCCGCACAAGTGGGACTTGTCGTGGGGCAATATGAAACCCTAAAAATTAATCACCTTTAAAGAAGGGGGGTTCGGCCCAACAGTCAAACCCTAGAAACAAACTTAAACACAGTTCGGTCCCTCTTTCTAGATAGGTCCAACCTATCTTGACTGATTGCAGTCTCTGAAACTCAGTATAAAAAACTTACTTATGTACTTCGGTTTACTGTCTTCTAGGGTTACCTGAACCCTAACCTTCACTGCCCCTTCCTGATTACCAACTCTCTGCAAGCCGTGGCAAGTCTTCAACTGCTGCGAACCTCTTCTGGTAATCTCCAAGATTCAGCCACCGAAAACTTCTTCAAAGCTTCCAGCCCTAGCTAGTCCTCATGTGGTCGGCTGGACTAGACACACATGAGAAGCCCTAGATAAGGCTCTGATACCAAGTAGAAGATCAAGACTGTAATCAGTCTTGAATCCTAATAGGTTTTAGGTTTGCAAAACAGAAGAAAAGTGAGAGAAAGGAGAGAGAATAGAAGAGAAACAAGAGAACACAAGTTGTTGAAAGGAGGGACAGATTCTAAACTAATCTGCCGCCGCCACTCTCTTAATATTTATAGGTTATGTTTAGTACATAATGGAAAGGACACATCTGCCCTTAGTACTTACATAATAAATAAAGTAAATAAAAGCTGAAATAAATAACAACTGAATTAACAAACTGACACTGCTATAACTGAAACAAATAACTACACTGCTGTCCTACAAACACAGTGGGGACCACTGCAGTGGGGCCCACATCAGTGTTCTCTACATGATGTAAAACATATTACATTCCTGATTCTACGAGCTGCCTTTTGTACACGCCACTCGAGGCAAGCCCAAACAAGTCCACGTTAGGGACTTGTTCATTCATTCGTCAAAATAAAATGTCTTATTAAAAAGCAATAAAAACTATAAAATCATTATTTTTTGTGTGAGAACTAAGAATTTAAGACCTAACGTGAACTTGTTTGGGCTTGCCTCAAGGGGCGTGAAACGGGGTCTGGGGGCAAAGCCCCCAGCCCAGCCGCTAGACACAAAAAAGCAAAAAAGTGTCAAAGTTTCAAAAGGCGCACGCTTAGGCTAAGGCGCACCAGGCGTGCGCTTTTTGAAAGGGCTACGCCTAGGACCTAGGCAAGGCGCCTACCCTAAAATGCACCTAGGCGTGCCTTTTAAATCATTGGGTTTTCCATGCCGACAATTATTCTTAAAGTTGTTGTTATTGTTCTAAAACCTTTTTGAGAGAAGATCAGGGTGAAATTTCCAACAAGTGTCCTTAGTATGTTTCGGTTTCTTGCAATGTTCACATATCACCTCTTTCTTCTTAGTCGGTCCCTTTTGGCTTTATTCCAACCATGGTTTCAAATGTCGCGATATTTTGCTAATGTCGCCCAACATATGTCAACTTTGAGGCTCATCAACATGAAAGTTGATGGTAATATAAACTTTACATTATTTCGGTCAACATTTCCTATATTTCGGAAATGTCGAGCAAGTCGGTCCAAATAACCAAAAAAAGACAATCCTTCCTATTATGTCGGCAGGCATGTCGACTAACATACAACAATGGAATAATGTTTCACATCAAACAGAAAAAAGAGAGACATTTTTTAAAAGCAAACTGAATTCCTACAATCATTCATACACAAATACACGCTTAAAAAAAAAGAACAAGGGGAAAGAAAGAAGACAACATGCTTACAAAAAATCATCATACACTCGTTGATGGTTATAAGAAAGGAACAAGAGGAAAGAAGGGTTTCATAGAATGGGTTTTTTGTTTACAACTTTACATACCTGGAGGCTGGAACCAAAAGCATAGAAGTTGAAAGGAGCTTGGCTTTGGAGCAATGAAGCTTGGTTTTGGATTTAAATCAGCAACCAGTTGGAGACTTGGAGGCTGAACTGCTGGAGCAACAGCCAACAACCAAAAATTGAGGCTTTTCATCCCAGCCATTCTCGAATCTCGAGTAAGAGTAAGCAAACCCTCTTCCAAATTTTTTAGGAGCAAAAAAAAGAAAAAAGAAAAACTTGAGGCGAAGTCGTGAGGAAGATTTTTCTGCTAGAAGCCTAGAACTTGAAGCTTGCAATCTGATCTTCGTTTTCATGCCTTCAAGTTTCTGGCTTTCTGCAGTTGTAAAGGTTGAAGTTCTGTTGCAAAGCTGCAAAGCATAGCCTCTCAGTCTCAGCTCCATTCGAATGTAATCTGTCTTTTACTCTTATATTACTTAAATTATCTCCTCTCTAAGTAACTTAAAAGTTTTACTATTATGTGTGGTGGTCTATGAAATGTCCATAGACCATCACAACAAATATATCATGCATTTTTCTGTTCTACAATAGATGAAGGTTTACCGCAATTTTGTAAACCTTCGAAAAAGATACCAATTAAATGTTAATTTATTAGTATAATATATTAGTATATTATATTAATATAATGCAGTATATTAATATAAATCGTTCCATTAATAATTTATATTTAATATTTCAAATAAAATATTTATAAAAAAGAATTAACAAAAAATAAAAACAAAAGAATAAATTAATTACTTTATAATATAAAATATAAAATATTTTTCAAGTAATAAAATATTAACTAGTTAGTATTTTTAAAATATTTATTAAAAATCAGAATAAATTCATTAAGTTTTATAAGAAATCAGAATTTATTATAATCTTAAATTTAGGCAAGATGTGGCCTAAGCGTAAAGCCACCCACCCCTTATGAAATAATGGGCCCTTATTTGGATGAAGAAAAGAGTGAAATAAAAGTATATATAGAATCTCTTAAGCTGAATTGGCCTAAATATGGGGTAACAATTATGTGTGATGGCTGGACAAGTCCTACAAGGCTGTCTGTTATTAATTTTATGGGGTAACAATTAGTTCAAGAACAAAAATGCACCCAGGTAGATGATATCATAATGCCAAAACTCAAAGCTGAATTAGAGAGTGTCTATTTAGTTTTTTTAAATTAGATTTCATGAATCTATTTTTAAATATAGTTGAACAATCAAACTGACACTAAAAAAATTAATATTTACAATTGAATGGTGAAGGATGTATGGACTTGATGCTCCTACTTTGAGACGTATAGTAGCTACATCATCAAGATGTGAACGAAATTGGAGCACGTTCTCTCTTTATCCACACAAAACAATGGAACCGCTTGGGTCCTGAAAAGCTTAAAAAATTAGCTTTTGTCCACTACAACTTGAGGCTCAAGGCAAAACATCTTAAAGGTGATGAAGAAAAAGCGATTTATACTGATCATTTGGACCTCTTAGATGTATATGCTAAAGAAGATGAAGAGAACCCACTCTATGAATGGATAAAGTCTCTTGAGCCTTTGTTAGATGAACCAAGTGGAAGGCCAAATTCTCAGATAGCCAATGAGATGGGAATTAATGTCAATGATTTTATGGCATCTCAAAATCAAGGGCAACAACAAATTGAGGAAGAGGAAGATGAAGATGAAGATGAAGATGAAAATTGGTCTGATGAATTTGAAACTCCAAACAACACAAAAAGTGGAAGTGGTGGGGGTAGTGGTGATGGTGATGATGGTGGTGGTAATGGTGATGATGGGGTAAATATCCAAGAACATAATAAGAATCAAAATCAAAGACATTTGAGCCCAAATATTAGAGGATCAAAGTTAGATCATGGTCAAGCTTCTCATGTTACCACTTCTACAAATGAACTGAGAAGGCAATATCAATGACAAAGGAAGAGAGTAGAAGCTGATTATGAGCAACCATTGTCAAAAAACTTAAGCTCAATGGAGATAGACAATTCTTCTAGATCTTATAAGTGGGGCATTGCGGGTTCTACATCATCATATGGCTATGAATATCCACTTCAAGTCAAGATAGCCAAACTCAATCACAAGCATTTAGGATTGGAACCCAAAATTATGATAATAGGCTCTTTGGAAAAGATCCTAACATGACCTCTTATTGTTATGGATATGGATATGAACAATACCCCCAAATAGGAGGTTCTCAAAGAACTGACCAAGCAAACAATCAACACTTTGTAGAAGATTACAAGAGGTGGTATTATCAAAATGTGATGAGCTGGCAAAAACATTGCAAACCACCAGAACAATAGTATTATCGCCCACCTAATGGAGATGATGACCACCAGCCACCTAGAAATTCTTTTTTGATGTGATTTTAATTTGAGTTTTTATTTATGTAATAGATCATGTAGTTTAACTATTAACACTAACTCTTGAAGTTTGTAGGGTGATTTCATTTTTTATAATTTTACTACCAATCTTAGTTTTTTGGCTTTATGTGATGGTTTGAATGTAATGCTATACCTTATTTTTATTTATATAATAAATTAGGCAATTTAGGTGTTAATTGTTTACTTTTGAAGTCTATAGGACAACTTTGTCATTTACTAATTTGTTATTGATCTTAGTTTCTTAGTTTTATATAATGGTTGGGAATAAGATAATAGTCTAGAAATATGTATTAATGCTTCTTTTATCATTTTACAAAATATCATTGCATATTTCCACAATGTCTCTAATTTTTACAATATTTCTCCTCGACATTACCGACATATGTCCTATATTTTGGTAAGTGACATTTCCATCGACATCGACATTTTAAACCTTAATTCCAACATGTGCAAAATGTTCTAAAGTTGATCCATGTAACTGTACTTGTCACCTATTCTCTTCCCTACTCACCATAAAATATGCTTGAGCAAGGGTTACTTCATCTCTAGCTAAAATATTGTCTTGTAATGTCAAACTCAAGGTTGAGTCCTGTAAGAAACTCGAACACCCTGCTTCTTTCCACCAGTTTCCTAAATGTCTCTACATCCTTGGTGCTCTCCCATACAATTGTTTCCATAACATCAATCTCCTGCCACAATGACTTCAACATAAAGTAGTAGACAGCTACACTCTTCTCCCCCTGTCTGAGATTGTTCACATCATTCTTCAACTTATAAGCTCTTGCAACATTCAATTTCTGAGAATATGTTTTTGTGACACTATCCCAAATCTCCTTGGCCAAAGTCATCTAGAGGTAATGTTGACTTATGCAAGGCTGCATAGAGTTTACTAACCACTCAATCACTATGTAGTTTCCTTGCATCCATTTTTCATATATAGGATCAATCCCTGTCGGTTTCTCTTTACTACCCATGAGATACCCCAATTTACCTTTACTACAGGATAAATCCTTATAGATAGTGCCCAGGCCAGATAATTTGTTCCATCTAGTTTGATTGTAGTCACTCCAGACAAAATATAATCTATGGGACCAACCCCGAACATCAGAATCTACTTCGTCCCACTTCCAGATTGCTTCATTGACCAAACAAACATCCAAAAACAAGGTTTTTAGTCTTTATGGACCTAACTGAGGTTAGTCTAGTACCTAAAGGTCCCAAATTTAGGGTTTCACTACACCAGGCTTTGGGGGAGAAGAGAGAAGAAGCAACTACTCCTACCAAAGCTTCCCGAAAAAACTCTCTAGTCAACTAGGGTTTTGGGCAAAAAATTAGTAGCCTCACTTTCTTGGCAATCTACAGCTAGATTCTAACTATCCAAACCCTTTACCGACTAGGCATAAAAGTTCTTTGAACAATCAACAACTTCTCTCCATGAACTCTTCTAATCAAAGGGTGTATGGGAAAAGAAAGAAAAACAAAATATTAAAGACTTCTCTGATACCAAGATGTGATTTAGTCCAATAAAATTCTGCAAAATAATTTCAGATTTAAGCAAAGAAAGAAAAGGAAGAGGAAGAGGAAGACAGCAAGAAAGAAGGGAAGAGGAAGAAGGGAAAAAGACGAAGAGTACGATGGTCTCCTCTTCTACCAAGATGTGATGTAGTCCAATAAAATTCTGCAAAATAATTTCACATTTAAGCAAAGAAAGAAAATGAAAAGGGAAGAAGAAGAAGAAGAAGGAGGAGGGAAAAAGAAGAAGAGTACGATGGTCTCCTCTTCTACCTCTCTTAACTTTTATTAATCTTACTAAAACTAATCAAATTACAAATCTGCCCTTAAGTGGGCAGCCATCTCATCAATCTACTTAAAAAAACATAAAAAAAGGATTAACAGGCCCATAAAGGAAAAGCCTATTAATAAACAAAGCAACTAGGAAGAACAATATTAAGACAATAATGGGCTAGGGCCCATTCAGCCCAGTCTCTCTACAAATCTGATCAAGCTTGCTCATCTCACTAACATTAAGTAGGTTGACACTCCTATGGAATTGATCAAGTATAGGAAAAATGTAGAGTTCCTACCCAATCCTAATTTACATTGACAACTTGTTGGCAGCCTCATCTATCTCATACTAACAAGCCCTAACATTGCCTACTGTCACGGACCTAGACTCTAGCGTCTCGTACGGCACTTGGGCAGCAATCCGCCGCTCCACAAGTCAGCCTTCCCTACTTAGAGCACTCTCCTGGCTCTTGAGACCAAGTAGCTTACCAACTCGTCCCTCATACTAAGACACACTTAGGCAACAAAGGCACAAAGCACACAAGGAAAGAGAGATGGAGAACTCAAAGGAACTCTTTGTATTGCTCAAGAGAGGGATACAACACTTGATTGCTTGGTTACTTGATTGAGTGCAAATGAGGGAGGGGGTCCCCTTTTATAGGCACTTCCACCTCCTTAAAGGATTTCTCTAGAAAATGAATGTTCTAGGCTTGCTTCTAGAGTCCTTCTTCTAGATTTATCTTAGTTCCCTTAGATACACGAATGCTCTAGAATAGTTCTAGAAGTATGTACAAAGTTCAAGGGTGTCCATGAGGCTTCTAGAATGCTTCCGGAATCTCCTTGAGCTCTCTTGAAGTGTCTTGGGGCTTCTGAAAGCTTCTAGAGTATTCTTGAAACCTCTTCCATCATCCCTTCTCTCAGTAGGGTCGAGTCACATAGCATCAGTCTTGTCACCTCGTGACACTACACTATCCAAGCTGAAACCACATTTGTCTCTTCTCTATGTCATCTTCATCTCTACAATTCACTAGATCATTCCTCCTCACCTCCAGGTACAGCTAAGAGAGGGCTATTCTTTCTCTCGTCCACCCTCGATCTTCGTGCCTATTCTAATGCTGATTGGGCTGCTTTTCCTAACACACATTGCTCTACTACGAACTGGTGTGCTTTCCTTGGTACCTCCCTCATCTCATGGAAATGCAAGAAGAATCCAACTATACTCACATCTTCTAATGAAGCTCAACATCATCCCATGAATTCTGTTTGTTGTGACATTGTTTCGTTTCAGGGCTTCTTTTTTTTATTTTGGTAAAGACAGAAGGAGCTACACAAATCGGGGGGTAGCTCAGCCCCAAACATCACACCTTCAAATAGATGCTAGACCATAAGATCAAAAGAGTTGAATTGAAGAAGAGAGTCCTGAGAAGAGAGCTTCATGAGCAACCCAATCCAAATCTTGATTGGCCTCGTATAATACATGATGGTAAGGCACACCGTATTCCATCAGCTCCCTAGACTTCAGGCATTCCTCAATGGTCGTCTTCAGTCTCCACAGCATGTCTGTCTTTCCCTTTAGGCAAGAGATGATGAGCAGAGAGTCACCTTCAATGGACACAGAGTGGTGCATAAAATTTAAGGCAATATTGTGAGCTTCCCATGCAGCCCACGCTTTAACCCGGTTAATGGAAGAGACCCAATGAAATAAGCTTTTACTTCAAGAGCCTCCCCAAAATGATTTCTTACAATGCACAATGTACTCCATCAGTTCTGGGGTTTTCATCATGAACTGGGCATGCTTCTTTGACCATACACTTCTTAATCTAGATAATATGAGTGCCATCCATATTGCCTTTTATTTTCTCTATTTTATTGTAATAATGTAGGTCTGCTACCAGTCCAAGGGCATTTTCATAATTGAACTTATCTTTCACCCTCTTAATGAAAGTTGAGCATTATGGTTGTGGACATTCATTCTGTTACACCCCTTGTATTTCTTCACTCAAGAGTTTTGTGGTCATGGAAACCCTAGAAGTATCGATTTTCATGGGTGATAAGTTCCCCATGGCTTGCATATAATGCTTATGAATCCAAAACAATCCATATTAAGTTAAGCTTCAAAACATAAATAAAGAAACCAAAAAAAGGACTTGCCAAAGTAATTTACCTTCCCACTGGCCATAAAATAAATTCTGTCACCTTTCTTTATACTCCCATCAATCACTCGGAAATATACAATAACACCCCTATAGGGATCATAGTAACTGCATAGAGAGCACAGATACAGTCAAAAAGAACAATCAAAAGGTAAAAGATAAGTACATATTCAGAAGACAAGCAAAACAGGTCAAACTAAATGATACAACAAGGTCTCACAAGCTTCAAAGGAAAGCACATTCTGATAGCATCTCCAACAAATTTATAAAATGGATAACTGTGTTCAAGTGTGTAATAATAGGAACAATAGAAATATTTTGGCACCAACTATTGATCAGAAAAGACCATCTACATGTATATAGGCACCACAGTGCCAGGCTATATTTAAAAACAAAGGTAACATTCAAAGTTGCAATAATTATCACTGGATTAAACCCGTGAACCATGCTATGAAATTTTGGGAGAGTAAATGAGCAAAGGTTACAACATGAAACAAGTATATCAAAAAATCAATTTGATTTTATGCTAGCAAGATCAACCATAGAAGTTATCTTTTTATTGAGACAATTGATAGAAAGGTTTAGGGAAATAATGAAAAATCTCCAATATGGTATTCATTGATCTAGAATTTTCTAGAAAGATAATATGGTGGCCTGGTGGGTTTTAAAAAGAAATGAATACTGAGTAGGTATGTGGACCTAATTAAGAATGTGTATGAGGGTGCAACAACCAACGTTACAACACCTATGGAAGAGATATCAGAGTTTCAAGTAATGATGGACATCACCAAGGCTCAGCATTAAACCCTTATTTATTTGCACTATTCATGGACGAATTGTCTAAAACACATTCAAGAGGAGGTCCAATCATGTATGTTGACGACATAGTATTCTAGATAGGGAATTCGGGATTAAATACAAATTTTGGTTTATGGAGAACTAGCATAGAACATATGCAATGTAATTGGGCGCCATAAGATATCTCAATGTGACCTCTTTTGTTACTTTGCTTCAACAATCCATAACAAGGAAGAGATTGAAGAAGATGATGCCCACAGAATCAAAGTAGGATGGACAAAATGGACAAGTGCATCTGGTTTATGGAGAACTAACATAGAACATATGCAATGTAATTGGGCGCCATAAGATATCTCAATGTGACCTCTTTTGTTACTTTGGTTCAACAATCCATAACAAGGAAGAGATTGAAGAAGATGATGCCCACAGAATCAAAGTAGGATGGACAAAATGGACAATTGCATCTGGAGTCCTATGCAATAGGAGAATACCACTTCAGCAAAAAAAAGAAAATTCTTTAAAAACAGTTATCAGACAAGCAATGTTGTATGGAGAAGAGTGTGTTGGACAGTCAAAAAATGTGTCCAAAAAATGAGTTTAGCAGAAAAGCAAATATTGAGATGGATGAATGGGAAAACTAGGAAGGATTAGGATCAAAAATGAATTGTTCAAAAGAACCTATGAGTGGATCCAATAGATGACAAAATGAGGGAAGGTAGTCTAAGATGGCATGGTCACACACAGAGAAGGCCATCTCTACAGCACTAGTAAGAAAAATAAAAATAAAAAATCACACATGGGTTGAAATAGCGACAAATGATTCGGGAGCCCATTGAAAACACATGGGTTTAACAATGGATATGGCACTAAATAAAAACAGAATGGCAGAACAGGACTTATGTAGCCAACCCCATATGGCTAGGACTAGGGGTGCAACTTGGGTGGGCCCAGCCCGAGCCCAAATCGGCCCAATCCAGAATTTTTCATGGGCTGGGATTGGATTTTCAGTCCTCGGGCTGGGCTCGGGCCCAAGAAGTCAGACTTTTTTATTTTTCGGGCTGGGCTCGGGCCTAGCCCTTAGGTAGCCCGAATCCGGCCCGAGCCCGGCCCAATTATATACATTTATACATATATATGTGTATATAAGTAAATGTTGCATACATATTTACATATATATGCATACACATTTGTATATATAACATTTGTATACATATTTACATACATACATAAATATATGTATATATATTTGCATAAATACATTTATTTATGTATAATTTTAGAGTGGGTTCATTGACCAACCTGAACCCAGCCCAGGCTCAAGCCCAACCCAAGTGCATCAAATTACAGGGCGGGCTAGGCTCAGGTTGGGAAAATCGGGCTTGACCTTAGGCTCGGGCCTTAAGCCCAAATTTTAGGGCCGGGCCTGGGTTGGCCATAAACCCAGCCCAACCCACACGACTTGCACCCCTAGCTAGGACAAGGCTTAGATGATGATGATGATGAATAATGATGCCTCCCTCCCTCCTTCTCTCTCTATCTCTCTCTCCCCTGCCTCTCTCTCATTAAATAGAGCAAGGGCTCCACCCCCTTGTTCTTCTCTCCCCCTCCTCACTCTCTCCCTCTCTCACAAACACACACATTAAATAGAACATGGGCTCTGTCCCTGGTTCTTTTTTTCCTCTTCATTGCTTTCTCCCTAAAAGCATTTAGTAAACTAAATTATAGCTTTCTTTCGCTATTAATAGCATTTTGACATGCATTTCTTCAATTAAACTAATTGTAGTGTTAAAAATATCAAGTTAAAATGTATAATATGCTATT
Organism: Nelumbo nucifera; assembly: GCF_055504915.1. Taxonomy (NCBI): domain Eukaryota; kingdom Viridiplantae; phylum Streptophyta; class Magnoliopsida; order Proteales; family Nelumbonaceae; genus Nelumbo; species Nelumbo nucifera. The sequence goes on from NC_142649.1 coordinate 21,919,648, forward strand.
TTTTAGATATAATGATTTGCCCTCCCATCCATCTCAAATTTGATCAAGAGCATCAGAAATATGGTATACAAGACAACTAGCTTCTCGACTTTCGAACTTGTGCAAACCCCTCCTAAAACAAAACAAAAAAAAATACAAGAAATACCTAAAATAGTGGTGAACCCAGTCAGTGATATGATGATTCTTATGTTGAGAGCTAAGATATGCAGTCCTAAAACAAAAATCCCAAGGAATTTACCTAAAACAAGTGAGCCTAGTCGGTGATAGGATGATTCTTATGTTGGTATATGTAGCGCAACCTAGGGAAGCTATCAGAAAGAAATCTGTTTGAAAACCATATTCCCATGATACTCTGGATGATTCACTCCTTCCCTAGCCAGTCTATTAACTAGAGTTAGCCAACCATAGCACCCTGAACAAGGTGTCCATCTTGGATTCATATATCTAGCTTCTCCAATATGATTTCTCAAAATACTAGGGTCTTTCATCCATTTAATAACTACCTGAAAATCTCCTTTGACGAGAGAAGTTAAATTCTTTTGAATATGTATTATGGTTCTACTGAAAGATCTCCAATTCTCCAAATTAATTGTAATATTCAATTGATAAATCATATGGATGGAAAATATCTATCTCCCCATTAGCTGCTTCATGGAATATACCAGGAGATTCAATTCCACCATGCAAACTGTATTAGATTCATTTTCACAAGATGAGAGTGCATTGATGAATTAAGGGGTATATACTCTACAGCAGTCATCCCTTGAGATATACAGGAGCTACAATTTCCCTTAAACGGCCCTATTCATCTTTCCATATTTTTACAGATAACATAACAGAAACTTTTTTGACTAATAAAAGAGAATGGATTTATATACAAAAAATGAGAAGCAACCTAGCTTCTAGCAGCCCCTTGTCACAGTAAACCTAATTGAATTGTTGTCTACTACATTTGCTCCTTATTGACCCCTTTGTCTTGCTAAATAATCAGCCATGCCATTTTCTGTTCTCTGAATCCAGGTAAATCATGCATTCATAACCTTTGACAGCTTCCTTATCTCCATTATATTTTGTCCAAACCACCATGAACCCGGTTTCTAATGCTGCAGTCATCTGATTACAGTCCTTGAATCTCCTTCCACTAACAGATTTGTGATGTTGAGGCTTGAGGGATCTATAAAACCTCATTCCATGTAGTGATGCGAAGAGCTCTACTTTCACAGAGTTGTCATGTCCTATAAGGCCAGAGAAATAGCCATGATAGTACCCACTTGATTTCTTATAACTCTCCCCCACCCCAATTCAAAGGAGGCAGACAGTTGAATCCAACAGAAACTTGCTGGATGAAGATGAAGAATCAGCAATCTGTCTCCAGCCCCGAATTATATCGTCCATGGATAAGTCCATGAACAAGGCAGGAACCTTGAGCCAGTTTGCAACCCAATCATTGTGTTTTCTGTACGCTTCCTCTAGATTTATTTTCCTCCTTGAATATTCTTGAGTTCCTTTCTTCCCAAACAATCCAAAGAATAGCCCCCCTAATGCATCTCCACATCATCTTTCCTTTTTCTTCCTTGGATTGAGAAAACTTTCTTCACATACATTCTCTACATCCCTTGGAGCTGACCATCTGCAACCAAAGAGATCAAAAGCAAAATCCCAAATGCTAGAAGTATAGGGACAGGAGATTAGCAAATGGAGCAATGTTTCACTACTAGCAAATGCAAAGAGAACAAACATAATTACTAAATGGTCATAAACAATCATTAGTACAAGTTTATGCTACTTCATATAACATCAAAAACATGATTATCAATAACGAATGCTGCAAGAAACATGTTACAATAAAGAAGAAATGAAAGATGCATCAAGTAGCAAAAATATCAAAGCATTAAGGAATATGATTCCAGGATTTAGCATGGGACAGATCTCTTAGGATAGATTGAATAGATACCTATCAAATATAAGAGCCCTTAAAGGCTTGTCAGCAGTGTCTTTAGGTGGTGGAATCCTTTTAACAATGGCATTTAGAATTTCTTTTATGCCTATTCCTTCCTACAACAGAAAGAAAAATCAAACATATGCCTGTGTATAATTTTGCTAGTGCCAAGAAGAAGAAGATGAAGAAGGGGAGAGAGAGAGAGAGAGAGAGGTGCTCTAACAAAACAAGTGTAGATCACTTGTTTATGCCACTTCATTTTATAGGAAATTTTTGCCATGTGTTAAATTTAAAACATATACTAACCTTGGCAGAGCAGTAAATTGCATTGCTGCAATCCAATCCAATAACCTAAAGACAAAGATGTTATGTTAGTTTACAATCGATAGTCCAATACAAGAGGCATATCACAGTTAACAGTGTCTGCCTGTGATACATTTCCTTCCCAAGGGCACAAAGATGTTGTCCTATATGGCAAAAGCCAGCATGTGTATGCCACATAATGAACACATACAGGAAAAGATCTAGTAAGTATCCCCATCATTATAACACATGCAAACATACTTGATGTAAGGAAGTATTTGTAACTATAATTCATATGAGGAAGTATTCTTAACTTAATTATTTAAACTGAGAAAAGAAAAAATGCAAGTGTTTTTGATAGGAAATGGGTTTCCCAATTTCTAAGTGTACCATTCAGGGATGGGAATTGGACTGAGTTGGCCCCAAGCCTAGCCCATAAAATCAGGGCCAGTCCAAGGCTAGGGATGTCAATTGTGTTGGACAGTTTTTGTATGCCCTTAGCTTCAATCAATTCTGATGTACTTTTGATATTTAATGTAAATAAAAAAAGTACATGTTTGATTCATGTGTGGTATGCTTCTGTGTAAGACTCTAAAACTGGACACTTAATGAGACTTGTGTTGGTTTTAAATGTTCACAGCCGTTGGATAAGTCTGGGGAGATTTATCCTGCCAAGGCTGCCACTGGTGTGTTGCCAACTGTTGGGGGTGGCTTGTCTCAGCCGCCAGGGTGAGACCCAAGGCACACGCAGTGTAGGATTACTTGAACCCTTGAACCGGACCAGATTTCCAGTATTGCCCTGGACCTTGGAGATTGATAGGCAAAACCGGAAAGTTACACCTGACCCCTAGACCCAATTGTGGTACTGCACTAGGTGTCAGATTGGGCTGTCTTTGATATGCCAATCAGTGAGATCCTTAGCGGGGGTCAAAACCTAGGTATGTTGGGACAGTCTGAGAATTCATCTGAGTGGGTGATCATAGTGGCAGGATTAGCCCCTTTGTCGAACAAAGGTAATGATTGGGGATGCACTCTCTCTGATGGAAACCAAACTGCCGGCAATTGATTTCAATCATTGGAATTTTGTTTTGCAAAATTTATATATATGATATATACCTACATATGGTTTCAAAATGTTTGCAAATGGTTTTAATTCCCGGGATCCTTGTGAGTAGAGAGTGCAGCACTGTTCCTTGCAGCCGAAGGAGAGGTCCTTTCTTGTCGGGCAGTGCTTGATCATTATGGGCTGAGAGGTTAAGTGTAAGGCCATTTAGGATAATACCTGATGGGCTAATCTTGCATCTGCCCACAGTCCCTGGGTTTTTATAAGATGGCTTGGCCCAGGGACCACTTAGTGTAAGTGTTGGGCCCATAGGGTCCATGTGATGGGATCAAGGGGTTCACTGGGTTCACTGGGCCGAACCCATGTGGCTGGTGTGTAGATCAATGCTTGGGTCCCACGCCATACAAAGAAGCCCAACTGGGCAGCAGTTTGGAAGACTATTGAGCACTTATTACTTAATGGGCCTAAAGCCCATTTCGAACTGGGCTGATTTGATCAGTCATTAACAGGGGGCGGATCTAAGATTAGGATGAGCCCAAAAGCTTATCTAATCTACAGATAAGATTAAGAAGAGTCCTAATCCAAATACTGATTTGGATAAGGGCAACTCCTGATATGATTAGGAGGTTTTCTTAATCATTAAGCAAGTGGAGGAAACCCTAATTCGAATTACAAGAATTCGAACCCAAGGGATTTCACAGAGAACACACCTGCATTCTGAAGATCAGATCTCAGAAACCCTAGAGGAGAAAAGCAGTTCGCCACTTTCTTCTCTAGCTCTCTTCTCCATCAGCCGCCGCCAACCACCACCAGTTCGTTTTCTCTGAGAGGGAAAGATCAAGAAAGAGTTCTTGATATCATCCTTTGCTGAAAGGCTGATTCAGTTCGGTGCTCATTGTTTCCAGACGATTCTTGTGAAGGATTCAGTGCGTAGGATGCACTCAGCTGGTTCTGTTCCACAGTTGTTGTGTCATCTTCAGCAGGAGAAGATCTTGGTGTCTTCTTTGGGCGTGAACACCAACTTTGGGAGATATTATTTCTCTGGATCAGGTATAATCACTCCCTTCTCTTTTGGTTCAGATCTGGTTCGGTTCTGCTTCAAGTAGGATCCTTGAATCTTTATTCTAAAATCAGGAAATGTGATTCCCAATTGGAAGGAAGGTAGGAAATTTTTGAAATTCACCCACCCATTCCGCAATAGTTTTGGCGTCCATATGATGGATCCTACCATCCCTTTCAAATTGGACTGGATTTGGTCCAATCCGATCCAGTCCAATGTTTGTTCATTACAAATGGACAAGGTCCAATCCAATCCAATGAATATTTTGGACCATTTTGGATCAGTCCAATTCAATGTCTGAACCATCCAACCTATCAAATTTGTTTTAATTTAGATTAATGCTAACTCAAACCAGGTCCATTGACACCTATATTCTTATCTTCTGTTAATGGATCATATATTAGCTCAATCCAACCCAATCCGATACAAATTTATGAATGGATGGACCAGGTCCAATCCAATCCAATCCAATAAACACTTTGGACTATTAAGTTTGGACTGGTCCAATTCAATATGTCTTGTTGGTCCATCTAAATTGATTTTGGTTTGGACAGGGTCCAATCCAAAACAGGTCCATTGACACCCCTATCCAAGGCTGAAAACTACGGCCAAAGTTGAGTTTGGATTGAATTCAGGTTCACCTGAACCTGTCTAATATTTATATATTATATAATACGATATGAATTTATACTACATAGCATATTACAAATGAGGAGTTTTATATTATAGAAATACACTTGACAGTTCCAGTACCACATAGGGCTGTAAAGAGTGCACATTTGGGGTTATACTGCTGCGCCCCAAGATTACCATGCACAGGGTGCAATATTACACCATCACTATTTGCAAGCGCAGTGCAACATTCACAGCCTAGAGTGGTTTCATGGTATCGGTACCACATAACTTGTTTCTATATAGAATTTGTGATTAAACATCTGCAGTGCAAAAACATGTTTAGCTGTACCATTATAACAAAACCACTATAGGTCTATAAATGGTGTACATCTAGGCTGTTAATGTTGCATCCCTTGTCTGCAAACAATGATGTAATGTTACACTTACACCCTGTATACAGTAGTAGTTCAAAAATACGTCTTGCATTACTAGTATTTTATAAGTGAAACAGAAACATTGTGATGTTGTACCCCATGTTTTTACAATATTAATGCTGTAATGTTGCACCTATATCAGGATGTAATATTACAACACTTATATTGGACAAGTCATAAATCATAGCTCAAGGTGTGCTTCATTGTACTGTGAAAAGTGTGTGCATGTGTGCGTGTGTATCAGTGTTATCAAAGTGTCAACTAGTCTGTTGACTAGCTAGTGGGGCCAAACCTACTGCATCACTAACAAGTTTGGTCAATACTCATGATTCAGTTGCCTAGGACAACTATGCATTGACTAAGTTGGCTAGTTGATTAATGACTAATCAACCTAATAAACCACAGTCATTTTAAAGCTTTATTTGCATAAAACAAAAGAAGGCAGTGGAGTTCTTTTAAGTTGTCATCCAATCAGTATTTGTTGGTACAGAGTTGCCACAAATCTTCCATGGAGCCTTGCAATCTGAACTAGGGTTGGACAGGGCTAGGCCAATGTTGGCCCTATAGGGCCCAGATTGATGCTTACCCTAGGTACCAAAGCCAAATCTTCCAAAGAGAACTCTTGAACTACATGCATTAGCTTTCCATGATCCATGGTCATTAGTACTTGAGAAGTAAGAAAAAAACAGGCATTGGATAAGCTATACAACGCAAATAGGATCATTTTCAAATACTAACCTCTTCAATTTCTTGTGTGACACGATTTGGTTCAGCACCTGGGAGATCTATTTTGTTCAAAACCTGTAATGGAAGAGAAAATTTGTTTTGACTTAGCACAACTTTAACCATTGAATATTTTAATTTTATTTACTTGAGAATGGAGTTTTTGCTACTTCATAATAAACTTGTTTGACATAAGTGCACATCTACAAAATATTTATCAATTCCATTGATTCCCCAAGGACTTGTATTCATCCCATTATATTCCTGTAGTAAAGAATACTACATACTTTTGATTGTTGTAACTTAGAAAAGGAAAAGGATAAAATTGGTCTGATTCCAGAGTCACTACAAATCCAAGTCCAAGATTACAAAATTTAGTCATGATTAGGGCGAGTTATTACAAATTTCTCAAGAGGGCTACCTTGGATAAATGGTTGTGTCTGATTTACCAGGTGCAAGTAATTAGTTTTTTTTTCCTTATATATAGAACATTTTTTTATGGATAATCAAAAAGCTTTTATTAATGTATGGGTGCAGAAAGCAAGTTATTCTATTATTAAATGCAAAGTTTTATCTTTAGGTTCCTCTATGAACTCTTGACCAATGTTTTGAAAACCAAGCAGAACAACAATGCAGAAAGTGGGCCAGTTCTAGTCTCCTGGTTTAACTAGTTGAATCAACCTCATAACTGCCAAAACTGGAAACTTTAAGGGGGTGTTCAGTACCATGGTGAGTTCATGTTCCAACTGGTTCCAAAACAAGCCACACCGAACAAACATTCTTTTAGAGTATGGCATGTTCTGGAACCAGCAATTCATGGTTCTAGAATACAAAATGTTGTGACATTTTGAACATGGTCATTTCTCGTGATCCAGAACACATCACACCTTATTTCCTTCATATAGCTGAATAGGTACATTTCACCTGTGGGTCAGTACATTTCAAGTCCCAATATTTGGAACACACCACGCCAACATAGTACAAAACAGCACCAAGGATGTGGTGAGTTAAAAAAAAAAAAAAAAGAACAATTTCAAACACATCACTGTGAGGCCCAAAAGTCCAAAACTCACAACACCTGGTTGACACCATTGTACAGAACATGCCCCTAAATTGAACCAAATTGGTTATATTCCAGTCCAACCAGATTAAACCAGCCAGTCAGATTTGGTTTTTAAAACATTGATTTTAGCATACTTGGATCAGTGCCTCATAGGAGGCATCCCTTTGGTTTATTCAAGCAACCTAGGCTTTAATTGATTGATAACATTATACATCATCTTCCAACATTGTAGCAGAGAGTAAATTTTTTTATTGCATCAGATGCAATATTTATTTCCTCCATTCAGTGAATCCATTTAAAGTCTCATTGTTAAAATCAAAATGCAGAATTGATTTGGTGGGGGGCCTTCCCTTACTTCCTTAATACAGTGTATCCTTTTAGAAGGCCCAATTAATAGTTCAGTATTCTGTATTCCGCCTAAGGATCCAAGATTATTGATATGAAAACTGTGATAGGACCAATCCAGTGAGTCCAACCCCTTCCTTAATAGTTATAACTTTGGTGAAATATAACTGATTTAAATAGGGTTTCATGTTAGATCTGATTTGGCATCTGCCTGAATGCAGATTTAATTTAAATAGTCTCATTATTAAATTGTTATAAAGATTTGTTTTGGAGGGGCCTCCCCTTTGCCTGCTATTGATGCAGTGGGTCCATTTGTGGGGCCTAATTAACTTTGATGGATCTATTTCCATGGACCTTACTACCAATTCCCAATGTAAAATTCCAAATTAATGGTTTCCTAAAGAACCTGTAATGGGCCCTTGTCTATTTTCAATATGGGAAAAAAAAAACTAAAATTTGATAGTTCTCTATGCGACAGTAATGAATCTAATTTGGTAGGCCCCCTAACTATTTCCAAATAAAATAGTGTCACACAATGGATACAAGTACTTTGTTATTTTTGTTGATGACTATTCAAGGATAACATAGCTTTATCTTATAAAAGAAAGAAGTGAATTATTTTCTATTTTCCAAAAGTTTCATGCTGAAATCCGCACTCAATTTGATGTTCATATTAAGAGCCTACGTTCAGATAATGGCCGAGAATATTTTTATACACCCTTTCAGCAATATTTAGAAAAACATGGTATTATTCATCAAACCTCTTGCTCTTACACCCCTCAACAAAATGGGGTAGCTGAACGGAAAAACTACCTTCCCTTAGAAACCGCTTGGTCCCTGTTGCACCATATGAATGTACCCAAACAGTTCTGGAGTGATGTGCTTACATCTTCCTTTCTTATTAATCGAATGCCCATGTCCATCCTTGATGGTAAGTCTCCCTTCTCTCTTTTGTTTCCTACATTGTCTCCTTTTCCTCTTGCCCCTCGGGTTTTTGGGTGTGTGTTCTTTGTTCATAACCTTGGCCCTGGACTAGCCAAATTGGATGCACGATCTACGAAGTGCGTCTTTCTTGGCTACTCTAGGACCCAAAAAGGGTACAAGTGTTACAGTCCCAATTCTCAACATTGTTTTGTGTGTCCTGATGTTACCTTCTTTGAGTCGATTCCCCTCTTTTCTGGATCGGATGTCTCTTCTCCTTCCACTTTCCTTCCGCTTCCAGTTCCTATTCCGGACCCCATTCCTCTTGTTCCAGCTACAACTAAGTTTTCGCCTCCGATGCCACTTCCTCCTGCATGGCCACCTATCCAGCAAGTGTATACGCATCGACATGCACCAGCCCCTCCAACTTCTTTACCATCGACAGATCCAGCAGTAGTTTCCACAACACCATCACACCCTGTGTCTGACCTTAACCTTCCCATTGCCCTACGGAAAGGTAAACGTAGTTGTACCCTTCATCCTATCTCCAATTATGTTTCCGTTTCTCACTTCTCTCCTTCCCATTGACAGTTTGTTTCGTTGTTATCTTCTCTTTCTATTCCTAAGGATGTCCAGGAAGCCCTTATCTCTTTGGGGTGGCATCAGGCAATGGAAGAAGACCTCTCTGCTTTGGCTCATAATCATAAGTGGGATCTCACCACTCTTCCCCCTGGTAAGCATGTTATAGGATGTAAGTGGGTATACAAGGTCAAGTATTTGCCTAATGGTAGTGTTGAGAGATTGAAAGCTCGGTTGGTTGCCAAGGGTTATTCATAGTTATATGGTATTGACTACACAAAGACCTTCTCTCCTATAGCCAAGATTGGTTTCGTTCGTGTTTTTATCTCCCTAGCTGCTATGCATGATTGGCCCTTGTTTCAGCTTGATATCAAGAATTCTTTCTTGCATGGTGATCTTCTTGAGGAGGTGTATATGGAGCAACCACCCGGGTTTGTTGCTTAAGGGGAGGATGGTAAAGTGTGTAAGCTCAAGAAAGCTATTTATGGACTTAAACAGTCCCCTCGTGCATAGTTTGGAAGATTCATTGAACTAGTGAAAAAGTTTGACATGAAATAGTGTCAAGTCAATCATTCAATATTTAGTTATGATTCTAATGTTGGAAAGATTTTGTTGATGGTATATGTGGATGATATTGTTATTATTGGCAATGATAGGTTTGGGATTGATAGGTTGAAGACCTTTTTGCATGATCACTTCCAAACAAAAGATCTTGGCAAACTAAAATTTTTCTTAGGGATAGAGGTAGCAAGGTCCAAACATGGTATTAACTTGTGCCAGAGGAAGTATGTCCTTGATCTACTAGAGGAGACAAGGTTGTTGGGTGCCAAACCAACTGAAACACCCATGGAATTGAATGTTAAGTTGAGTAGTGATACGGGTGAGGAGTTTAAAGATCCAATAAGGTACAGAAGGTTAGTGGGTAAGCTAAACTACCTAACTATCACTCGGCCAGATATTTCATTTGTTGTTGGTGTGGTGAGTCAGTTTATGCAGAATCCTTGGGTCCCTCATTGGGATGCAGTTCTAAGGATTGTAAGGTACTTGAAAGGAGCTCCTAGTCGTGGTTTGCTATACAGGAGTGGAGGAAAACTTGAAATAGAATGATACACCGGTGCTGATTAGGCTGGTTCTATATCTGATAGGAGGTAGACTACAAGTTATTGTACCTTTCTTGGGGGTAACTTGGTGACATGGAAGAGTAAGAAACAAACAATGGTGGCAAGAAGCAATATAGAAGCTGAATACAAAGACATGGCACATACAACTTGTGAACTGGTGTGGTTGAGAAACCTTCTACAGGAAATGGGGTACACAATTGACACACCGATGAAGCTTTATTGTGACAACCAAGCTGCTGTCCACATTTCTTCCAATCCATTCTTTCATGAGAGAACAAAACATATAGAAGTTGATTGTCACTTTGTGAGAGAGAATGTTCTTAGTGGAGTAATAAGTACAGCATATATTAACACAGGAAGCCAATGGGCAGATCTGTTCACCAAAGGGTTGAATCGGGCGAGAGTAGACTACATATGTTATATGATATATACTCTCCAGCTTGAAGGGGAGTGTAGTGTCGATTATATAGGGGTAGAATAGTCTTTTTGTTTATGTTTAATATGAGGTGTAATACTGAGTTAGATGATGTGTCCCATACTTAAGTAGGGGCACAAGAGTCATTTTGTTCTATAAAATAGAAAGCTTAATACATCCTGGCCGAATGGAGAGACAAGATTTTTCTCTCTCGTTCGAACCAGATTTCTCTCTTCACCCTTCATCTTTCTTCCCTCTCTTTTATCTTTCTCTCTTCTTTATCCTTTCTTCTCTGATTAATCTGAAACCAACAGGTATACAGATCTGAACTTTATCAATTACCATAACAGAAGTAATCATCAAACCCCTTGGTCTACTGAAACAGAGACCCTTACAGAGGAAATAGAAGACCCTCAGATGTTCTTATGCAATTTTAGGCCTTTATTTTAATATTTGCAAAAAAAACAGTTATAAGGAGTTAAACACTAGGGAAATTGCAATTTGCTAGGATTATAGAATTTTGCCTTTTTCATATCTACCACTGGCGTCAAAGACCTGCTTTGTATCAACTCAAATGGAAAATTTCATGTTGGTTCATAATGTGGATGGAGAATAGGCTTACTTAATGGAGAAGTGAATATATCTTTATAGAGGTTCTAAGTCACTCCCATTAAAGTATTCTTTGCTAGTCCCCGATCTTCTCTACTTGCATCATGGCATTTTTTATCAATAACTAAACCATTTTATTAATTTAAACAGAAATGTATAATATTGCACCCACCTGTTAGGGAAATAAAAAGATTTTCATCTCCTGCATTTTAGCCCTTAAAAATACAAGATTACAAAAAGAGACCAAAAATTGATATCTTCCCACCCTTGTTTTGCTAATGCATCAGCAGTGCTGTTTGCAGCTCTTTGTATCCACTGAATTCTCACTTCCATGTATCTAACTAACCATCCGAAATTCTTTATTTCATTTCTGTCAAGTGTACAACCAAAGAGCAGTCCAGTCTTTTTGCAACCATATAATCACCAGTCTTGAACCTCCTTCAATAACTATGTGTTTCCAGTTCATCATTCTAGCCCTTTGCACACCCACGAAGACAGCCAAGATCTTCTCCCTAAGAGAATTACCCATGCCAACTGGTGCTGAATACATGGACAAAACATGACCTTCCTTATTTCTGAAAACTCCTCTTATACCTGAAGGCCCCGGATTTCCCATGCTACCCCCATCAAAAATGAGTTTTATAAACCTATTCTCTGCATCGTTCCCCATTTCTCTATGCTTATTAGCATTTCCATTAAGATTGAAAAATTACAGTGGGATCTCCTCTGGAATGGTGGATATTTTATCAAATATGAAATGAAACCCAATTACCAAAAATGAGTGAGTAGAAGATCAAGACTGTAATCAGTCTTGAATCCTAATAGGTTTTAGGTTTGCAAAACAGAAGAAACGTGAGAGAAAGGAGAGAGAATAGAAGAGAAACAAGAGAACACAAGTTGTTGAAAGGAGGGACAGATTCTAAAACAAATCTGCCGCCGCCACTCTCTTAATATTTATAGGTTATGTCTAGTACATAATGGAAAGGACACATCTGCCCTTAGTACTTACATAATAAATAAAGTAAATAAAAGCTGAAATAAATAACAACTGAATTAACAAACTGACTCAAACTGACACTGCTATAACTGAAACAAATAACTACACTGCTGTCCTACGAACACAGTGGGGACCACTGCAGTGGGGCCCACATCAGTGTTCTCTACACTCCCCCTCAAGTTGGGAGTAGATATCTATCATTCCCAACTTGGATAGGTCTGTCTCTAACTTCTTCCTTAGTACAGCCATGGTGAGGATATCCGCGAGCTGCATATTAGATGTGATGTACAGAAGACACACTTCTTGTGATGTGACCCTTTCTCGCACAAAATGTCGATCAACTTCGATATGTTTAGTTCAGTCATGCTGCACTAGGTTGTGGGCTATATTAATAGCTGCCTAATTATCACAATACAGCATTAAGGGCTTTTCATAGTCAATACCCAACTCTTCAAGTAGTGACCTCAGCCATAAGATTCCAGCCACTCCATTAGCCATTGACCTGTATTCCGCTTTAGCACTGGAGCGAGAAACAACACTCTGCTTCTTACTCCTCCAAGAGACAAGGTTACCTCCCACCAGGGCACAATATCCAGAGGTAGACCTTCTGTCATCAACACTTTCAGCCCAATCGGCATCTGTATAGACTTCCACCCTCATGTGATTATTGTTCTTGAGCAATATACCTCTACCCGGGCATCTCTTCAAGTATGCTAATATTCTCTCTGCCGCAAGAAGATGAGAAGTTCCAGGGGAGTGCATGTACTGGCTAACAACACTAACTGCATAGCTGATATTCGGCCGAGTGAGGCAAAGATATAGAAGCTTTCCAACCAACCGTTGGAACATAACTTTGTCTTCAAGAGGCTCCCCACCCTTTGCACTAATCTTGTGATTTTGTTCGATGGGTGTATCAACCGGCTTAACACCCAACTTTCTAGTTTCTGCCAACAGATCTAGAACATATTTTCTCGGAGAGATAAAAATCCCCTGCTTGGATCAAGCAACTGTTAGACAGTTTTGTATGCCCTTAGCTTCAATCAGAATGATGTACTTTATGAGTTTATTGTAAATGAATAAAAGTGCATATTTGATTCATGTTCCCTTGGTATGTTTCTGTGTAATACCCTTAAACTGGACACTTAATGAGACTCGTGTTAGTTTAGAATGTTCACAGCCAGTGGGTCGGTCTGGGGAGACCTATCCTGACAAGGCTGACACTGTGGTGCCACCAAGACGATTGGGGTGGCCTGTCTCAGCTGCCAGGGTGAGACCCTAGGCACATATAGTGTAGGATTAATTGAATCTATGAACTGGACCAGATTTCCAGTATTGCCCTGGACCTTGGAGATTGATGGGCAAAATTGGAAAGTTACACCCGACCCCTACACTCGATTATGATACTGCACTAGGTGTCGGATCGGGCTGTCTTTGATGTACCAATCAATGAGATCCTTAGCGGGGGTCAAAACCTGGGTATGTTGGGACTGTCCGGGAATTCATCTGAGTGAGTGATCATAGTGACAGGATCAGCCCCTTTGTCAGACAAAGGTAATGATCGGGGATGCACTCTCACTGATGGAAACCAAGACTGCTGGCAGCCGATTTCAACCGTTGAGATTTGTTTTGCAAAGTATATTTTATATGAGATATAAAAGTATATATATTATGGTTTCTAAAATGTTTGCAAGAAGGTTTTAATTCCCGGGATCCATTTAAGTGGAGAGTGCAACACTGTTCCTTGCAGCCGAGGGAGAGGTCCTCTCTTGTCGGGCAGTGTATGATCACTATGGGCTGAGAGGTTAAGTGTAAGACCATTGAGGATAATACCTGATGGGCTAATCTTGCATCTGCCCACAGTCCCTGGGTGTTACAAGGTGGCTTGGCCCAGGGACCACTTAGGGTAAGTGTTGGGCCCATAGAGCCCATTCGATGGGTTTCAGGGGGTGCACTGTCTTTAACAGTGTATTCGGCCAGGCCTTGTAACAAAGGCTGGGCCGAACCCATGTGGCTGATGTGTAGATCAATGCTTGGGTCCCACGCCATACAAGGAAGCCCAACTGGGCAGCAGTTAGGAAGGTTAAGTGAGCACATAAGCTTAATGGGCCTAAAGCCCATTTCGAACTGGGCTATTCATTTAGTTAATTAAATGGGTGAATTCTGAGATGGATTAGCAGATAGGATGGGGTCTTGACCCTATCCACTCAGAGAGTCTAGATCTGAATGTGATTCAGATTTAGAAACCTCCTAATGAGATTAGGAGAAAGCTAATCTAATCTGCAGATAAGATAAGGGTTTATCCCTATCACCTAAAGAGAAGTCTTATCCAAATATGATTTGAATAAACTACTCCGAATTGGATTAGGAGCCGATTCCAACAAGTATCTTTTGTGTGCTTGGGTTTCTTGCAATGTTCACCCCCTGGCTTAGGTTTAATAGCTGTCAAGGCTGGGAAAGAGGGCTGAGGCTGCATCATGACTTTCCTTCTGGTCTCTTCACTATGCACCAGGGAGTATGCTTGAGAAAGGGTCACACTATCTCTTGTCAATATCTGTTGTCGCACAATCTCATATTCTGAATTCAAACCAGCCAGAAACTCAAACACCCTATTCGTCTCGACTTGCTTTCTATGAGTCTGTGCATCTTTGGGACTCTCCCACTCAAGGATCTCTAGATGGTCAATCTCATGCCACAAGGATTTCAAGGTAGAGAAGTAGACAGAAACTGGCTTCTCTCCTTGTTTAAGGTTGTTCACCTCACACTTCAGTTCATAGGCTCTGGCAACATTAAGGGGTTGGGAATAGGTTTCTTTCACAACATCCCATATCTCTTTGGCTGTCTTTGCCCACAAGTAATTCCGGCTGATATGTGGCTGCATAGAATTACACAGCCATGCCATAACCAAATAATTCTCTTGAACCCACTTGGTGTATGTTGGGTCCTCCTTGGAAGGTTCTTTCACATCTCCCAAGAGGTAACCCAATTTTCCCCTTCCTCCAATAGCCATCATGGCTGATTGAGCCCACTCCAAATAATTTGACCCATCAAATCTCATAGTTGTAATCTGAAACCCGGTTTCAGATACACTACCATAACTGTGGTTTCCAAAACTACTTTCTCCCTAACCCTTAAACTCCATCTTTGATCAAGATTCAGTGGCTACAAACTGTTAGAGCCACTATACCAGAAAACAGAGTCAAACAAGCAAGTCTGGAATCTGATCCGAAACCAACACAAATCTAATCTGATCTGAAATCTGATCTGATCTGATCTGAAACCAACCCAAATCTGATCTGAAATCAATCGCCTATCATAGTATATGCAAGAAATCAACTCAAATCTGATCTGAAATCAATCGGCATGCACAGTACCAGGCAGCCTATCAATCTGAGATGCTATTTTCTGAAATCACTACTGTGGGGCCCACTGCTGCAAGATAGCCTATCAATCTGAGATGCTATTTTCTGAAACAAACTTGAACACAGTTCGGCCCCTCTTTCTAGATAGGTCCAACCTATCTTGACTGATTGCAGTCTCTGAAACTCAGTAAAAAAAAACTTACTTATGTACTTCGGTTTACTGTCTTCTAGGGTTACCTGAACCCTAACCTTCGCTGCCTCTTCCTGATTACCAACTCTCTGCAAGCCGCGGCAAGTCTTCAACTGCTGCGAACCTCTTCTAGTAATCTCCAAGATTCAGCCACTGAAAACTTCTTCAAAACTTCCAGCCCTAGCTAGTCCTCATGTGGTCGGCTGGACTAGACACACATGAGAAGCCCTAGATAGGCTCTGATACCAAGTAGAAGATCAAGACTGTAATCAGTCTTGAATCCTAATAGGTTTTAGGTTTTCAAAACAGAAGAAAAGTGAGAGAAATGAGAGAGAATAGAAGAGAAACAGGAGAACACAAGTTGTTGAAAGGAGGGACAGATTCTAAAACAAATCTGCCGCCGCCACTCTCTTAATATTTATAGGTTATGTTTAGTACATAATGGAAAGGACACATCTGCCCTTAGTACTTACATAATAAATAAAGTAAATAAAAGCTGAAATAAATAACAATTGAATTAACAAACTGACACTGCTATAACTGAAACAAATAACTACACTGCTGTCCTACAAACACAGTGGGGACCACTGCAGTGGGGCCCACATCAGTGTTCTCTACAGAGTGGAAAGACAATTTTCATTCTTTACAAATCTTGCATAAGGAACGTCACGATCTTGGTAGGAAGATCAGACCAGCCCAAGGAGATTATCTTTCTGAGCTAACAACAATAGCATCAATTAGTAGAAAAGTTCCAAACAGCTTTTTCATTAAAGTCATTCAGAATGTTTTCAATCAAGGATCCTTATTCAAGGATAAGGTTTTGAAGGATGTTTTATGTGAAGAAATTTATTTTAGGGTTTCTTTTCCTGAGGTTTATAGCACCCAAGGGTATGGAGTAACTTAGTGGTAAATTTATATGCAAGGAGAAGCAGAAGACATCATCTAATCCAGAGACTAGAGAAAACTTCAATGACTGAGAAATCAGTCCACAGCTTACCTCTTATAAGGCCTATGGAATTGGTTGTTCATTTTGGGGAAGACAATGGTCACATACTTATTTGATTAACAAAGGGAATTTACCATCCAAGATTATCTGAAGGACACTTCTAATGCAATAACACAACAAAGTCTTATCCCAACTATACAGAGGATTTCTTTTTTTTTTTTATCAGAAAAAAAAAATCATTAAAAACAGAGAAATTCAGTTACAATAGATAAAGATTTCAGAGGGACATCTAAACTGCAATCTCCAGCAATTAGTTACAATTCTGCCCAGTACAATGAAGATCTATTTGCCCCTTGTTTTGCGAGGGTATCCGCCATCCCATTTGCATCCTGTTTGACCCAACCAAACTGAGAGTTGAACTTCCTCGCAAGTGTGTCAATTTCTCTGAAGATAAATTTGAGCTTCCAAGGTACTGATGTGATGTTTTTGGCCCAAGAAATGACCAATAGTGAATCTCCTTCTATTTCTAAGTCTGTTGTTCCAGTAGGAATCTACTGAATTAAAAAATAAGAAAGTAGTTTCTTGAAGAGACAAGGAAGAGAGAAGGAGAAGAAGAGAAGAAGAGAAGTTGAAAAGAGAGCAATAATCTGGCCACCCCCTTCACTTATTATTTATACTAAAATAATAGATCAGTACAAAGACAACTATGCCCTTATAGGGCGGCAAAACATAAAACAGCATATATAACACTCAGAAACAAAATAAAATTTGGACTCACATAACCGTTGTGGTCCCCACCTCCTATCTAACAACTAACATAAAACATCTACTCAGAAAAACAGCATAAAACTAATTAATCTTCAACACTCCCCCTCAAGTTGGGAGTAAATGTCACACATTCCCAACTTGAGTAGATCATGTTCAAGCTTATTCCTTGCCACCCCTTTAGTGAGAACATCAGCCAGCTACAACTCTGAAGAGACACAAGGCAAACAAACTTCTCCGGTTGTTACCCTTTCTCTTATAAAGTGTTTATCAACTTCAATGTGTTTTGTCCTATCTTGCTGAATTGGATTGTGGGCAATATTGATTGCAGCCTGATTGTTACAGTATAACATCATAGGTTCCTCTGCTTTCACCCCAATCTCACTCAAAAGAGATCTAACCCAAAGAAGTTCTGAGACACCATGAGCCATGGATCTATACTCAGCCTCTGCACTTGACCTTGCCACAACCGCTTGCTTCTTACTCTTCCAGGAGATCAAGTTTCCACCTACAAAAGTACACACTCCTGATGTAGACCTCTTGTCATCTAAGCATCCTGCCCAGTCTACATCTGTATAGGATTCTAGCTTCAGATTCTCATGATTTGAGAAAATAATGCCTCTGCCAGGGTGCTTTTTCAAATATGCAAGTATTCTCTCAATAGCTTCCCAGTGCTGAACCCGAGGTGCATGCATGTATTGACTCACAACACTGACAACATAAGAAATATTTGGTCGTGTCATACACAAATACAGCAGTCGGCCCACCATTCTTTGATATCTCCCCACATCCTTTACCAATTCACCATCCACACCATTAATTCTATGATTTGGATCAATAGGAGTGTCTGTTGGTTTGGTCCCCAGCTTCCCAGTCTCTCGCAGTAGGTCAAGTACATACTTTCTCTATGAAATGAAGATCCCATGCTTGGATCATGCAACTTCAATCCCTAAGAAGTATTTGAGCTCACCAAGATCTTTGATCTCAAATTCTTGTTGCAATGATTTTTTGAGATCATCAATCTCCTCCAGATCATTTCCTGTTACCACTATACCATCCACATACACAATCAAAATTGACACCAAAGCATCTCTCTTCTTCACAAAGAGGGTGTGATCAGACTGTGTCTGTGTGTATCCAAAACGGATGAGTGCCCCTCTAAACCTATCAAACCAAGCCCTAGGTGATTGTTTCAGTCTATACAGAGATTTTCTGAGTCTGCACACCTTTCCTTTACCAACATTTTCATAAAAGCCTGCTAGAATGTCTATATATACTTCCTCCTGTAAGTCACGATTGAGGGAAGCATTTTTTACATCAAACTGGAACAAGGGCCATGAATAGGTGGCTGCTAGAGATAGAAGGATACGAACTGAACTCATCTTAGCTACTAGTGCAAAGGTTTCCAGATAATCAACACCATAAGTCTGAGTATACCATTTTGCTACCAACCTTGCCTTGTACCTCTCTATCTTGCCATCGGTCTTATACTTCACTGTGAATACCCATCGACATCCGAATGTCTCCTTGTCTAGGAGGAGATCAACTATTTCCCAAGTTTGGTCTTTGACCAAAGCATCCATCTCATCATGGCTATTTTCCACTCAGGTTTGGAGAGAGCCTCAGTAACATTCCTGGGTATAGACACAAAATCCAGGGAAGAAAGAAAAGCAAGGTAGGAGGGTGACAAGGCATTGTAGGAAAGATGGTGTGAAATGCAGTGGGTTGTACACTTTCTCTTCCTCTTACGAAGTGCAATGGGAAGATCAAGGTCAGTGGGATCAACTGCAACAATGGTGTTAGGGACAGAAACATTATCATCAGAAAACATAACAAGCTCAAGAGGAATACCTGGAACAATATCTGCCGAATTTGGAGTTTCAAAAGGACTGACAGAGAGTGGTGTGGGTCGAGGATGTGTGGAGTCAACCATCATCTGTCGGCGTTGATATTGTTACGAGGCTGCCCGTAGTGGCTCAGGTAATGAAACTGGAGATGCAGGTGCTGGCTAAACTGATGGTGCAGGTGGTGGCTGAACTGATGGAGGCACCATAGAAACAGGCAGAGGAACAGATTGTGAGTTCTCCTCCCCAAAACTCTCCCCCTGAGGAGAACCACTCGAGAAGAAGAATGTGGATTCAAAAAAGGTAACATCCATAGTGACAAATCTGCTCCCCGACACTAGGTCATAACAGCAATACCCCTTTTGGTTCTGAGCATACCCAAGAAAAACACATTTCTTGGCCTTAGGATCCAATTTCTTGCGATGAGGGCCAAGAATGTGAACAAAAGAAACACAACCAAAAACCCTCAGAGGTAGATGAAATATCTCTCCATCTGGAAAAAGAAGGCTAAATGGCACCTTAAACCCCAAAGTCCGTAAAGGAACACGGTTAATCACATGTATGGCTATAAGAACTGCATCTCCCCAGAACTGCACAGGAACTAAAGCACACACCATAAGACTCCTTGCCACCTCCACAATGTGTCTGTTTTTCCTCTCAACAACTCCATTCTGTTGTGGTGTATATGCACAACTGCTCTGATGAACTATTGTTATAAGGGATACGTGGTTAGGTCCTTCTCAAAGTACTCTCTAGCATTATCTGATCTAAAAGCCTTAGTTCTCACTCCAAATTGTGTGAAAACCATCTGGTGGAATTGTGGTACTTAGTTAAGAACCTCATCACGTGATCTCATCAAATATATCTAAGAATATCGTGTATAATCATCCACAAACAAGAGAAAGTAACGGAATCCTCCCATGGAAGGGATTTGATATGGCCCTCATACATCAGCGTGAACAATATTAAAAGCAAAAGTACTTTTATTACTTGGTTTAAAAAACTGTCTACAATGCTTTCCTAACTGACAACTCACACTCCAAAGTAGATAATTGAACAGACTCAAACAACTTTGGGAAAAGACATTTCAAAGAACTAAAAGATGTTCCAAGCGATTGTGCCAAAGCATAATCTGGTTTACTGACTCTGACCCACTACTACTGTTGCTGCTAACATGATGGCCCTGATGTCTCGGAATCTCATCCAGAAGGTAGACTCCATTCACCTCACGACCACTCCCAATCATCTTCTTTGACTCCAAATCCTGCAAAACACAATTACCAAGAAAGGTCACAGAATAATTCAAATTTTTTGTCAAAGAACTAACAGACAGTAGGTTGGTATGAAGTCTAAGGACATGTAAAACAGAAGACAGAGTTATATCATTGGTCACTCTAACTGTCCCCTTCCCAGCAATGGGCATATGTGAACCATCTGTTGTAGAGACTCTATCTCTACCAGAGCACAACTGATAGGAACTGAAAATGGTAGGGGCGTTAGTCATATGCTCAACTACTCCTGAGTGTATATTCCAGGGTGGTCCCTCCTTACCTGAAGTGGGTGCAAGATTTGCAGTTGCATATGAACTACCTGTATGTGCAAAGGAAATGGTGTAGTTGGCTCCTGCATTCTACTGTCCATCTGGAAGGCTAGAGCTGGGTGAACCTTTCTTACTCATAAGTTGTCCAAACCTCTCCAATTCTGTTCTCACTGCTGCTACTACAATGGATTCCCAATCAGTTTGGGAGAGAGAAGTTGAAGAGTCTCCTGTAGTGGCTACATTTGCATTTCCCTTCTTGTTTCTTATCCGAGCAGGCATAAGATTTGGATGAAGCTTCCAACAAGTGTCCCTAGTACGCTTAGGCTTCTTGCAATAATCACACACCAAGTCCTCCTTATCTTCCTTGCTAGTCTCACTACTCCCCCTGTCTCCATTCGGCTTAGGTTTTGTTGTACCAACCATAGCCGACTAGTCAACCCCAGGCTGTCTCAGCATTACATTCCTCCTACTCTCCTCTCTAGAGACAAAAGCAAAAGCCTGAGAGAGTGTCACACCCTCCCTAGAAAGAATTTGCTGCCTAGCAATGTCAAATTCAGGGTTCAGCCCTGCCAAGAACTCAAAAACCCTATTCCTCTCTACCAGTTTGTAATAAGTTGTTGCAACATTTACACTTTCCCATACCATAGTTTCTAAGTGATCTATTTCCTGCCATAGGGTTTTCAGCATGGATAAATACACAACAAGAGGTTTTTCTCCCTGTTTCATACTTATCACCTAATTTCTTAACTGATAGGCTCTGGCTTCATTTTGCTTCTGAGAGTAGGTTTCAGTCACTCCATCCCAAATCTCCTTAGCAGTATTAGCCCATAGGAAATTTTTTGCAACATGAGGTAACATAGAATTACACAGCCAAGACATTACCATGTAATTCTCTTGCACCCATCGGGAAGAGTCTATATCAGGTTTCTTCTCCTCCCCAGTGAGATACCCTAATTTTCCACAAGTACCAATAGCCATCTTAGCTGATTGTGCCCATTCCAAATAATTTGTACCATCAAGTTTTACTGTAGTAATGATCCCAGACCCAAAAATATCACTACTACCTCCAACACCTAGTCCCACGGTACGGTAGATTTCATCTCGGTATTCCAACTCTCCATTTTACTTCAAACAGTTCAACAGTAAGAAAAAAATTGATTGGAGACCTTCAAAAAATAATTTAATACCACACACACAGAAACCAACCCTTCCGGAAGAAGAAAACCCTAGCTGGAGGGAAATCTCTCTCCTCCCCACGCCTCCCAACAGAGAGAAAAGTGAATCGATCACTCCAGGAGGCCTAGAAAATTTCAGAAACCAAACCGCCCTCTTCAGAAAATCAAAAGAAAACTAACAATACCTGGGCGCCCAAGATCATATCAAAAACAAAGAGTCCAACTTTTCTGGGACTCTTCCCCGTACTCCAGTTCTTCCTGATTTTGATGTCGAACAGTAGATCACCTTCCCGATGTCTAGATCCCACCAAAAACTCCAAGAACTGGGCAATCTATAACAGATTGATCAGCCCTTTACTACTTCATGCAGTCGGCTGATCTAGGGCTGCATGAGAATGCTTCAAGAAACCCTAGCCGATGCTCTAATACCAAGTAAAAATCTGCTGAATTAAAAAAAATATATGAAAGAAAGTAGTTTCTTGAAGAGAGAAGGAAGAGAGAAGGAGAAGAAGAGAAGAAGAGAAGTTGAAAGAAAAGAGAGCAATAATCTGGCCGCCCCCTTCACTTATTATTTATACTAAAATAATAGAACGGTACAAAGACAACTATGCCCTTATAGGGCGGCAAAACATAAAACAGCATATATAACACTCAAAAAACATAATAAAATTTGGACTCACATAATTACTATGGTCCCCACCTCCTATTTAACAACTAACATAAAACATCTACTCAAAAAAACATCATAAAACTAATTAATCTTCGACACTGAGCTAAAACATTCTTTAATCCACATCCTCCATCTTTCACCTAACCCCATCTTTTCCATTAAATTCAACAGGAATGACCAATCCACCATATCATAAGCTTTTTCTAGGTCCAATTTACAAATCAAACCTTTGCCACCTTGTTTTCTCTTATCTGTCACAACTCATTTGCCACTAAAATTTGATCCACAATCTGTCTCCCTTTTGCAAAAGCGCCTTGGTTCTAAGAGATAACATAGGGCAATACAGTCTTCAACCTACCAACAAGGACTTTAGTAATGATTTTATACAAGCTACCCACAAGGCTTATCAGTCTATAATCCTTAGGGGTTTTGGCCTCCTTTTTTGGCACTAAAGCAATAAAAGTTGCATTTGCTCTAGGCGATAACTTCCCTTCTTGATAGAACTCCACAAATACATCCATTAATTCATCTTTCAAGATTTCCCAATGTGAATAAACCCGAGTTGATTCTAGGTCAAAGTAGAGAAGAAGGAAGAAGAAAGAAAAGAGAAAGAAGGAGAAGAATATTCGGCCAGACTAGAAGAGAATGTGAATCAATTCTCTCTCCTAGCCGACCCACTTGGATTTTATTCATAAAACTTGGAGTTACAAGAAAGACAGTTTTGTCCCTCATATAAGATGGGACACATAACTTAAACTCAGATACAGTAGACCTTTCACTTCCAAGAAGATAAACCAGAATGGCCAAAATACCCCTGACTCGAGCACTCTAACACTCCCCCTCAAGCTGGAGAGTATATATCATATAGTCCCAGCTTGTTACAAATGTAGTTTATTCTTCCCCGAGACAATCCCTTTGTGAAGAGATCTGCCCACTGATTTCCTGAGCTTACATGAGATGTAGTAATTACTCCACTTATCACTTTCTCTCTCACAAAGTGACAATCCACCTCAATATGTTTAGTTCTTCCATGGAAGACGGGATTGGATGAGATGTGAACAGCAGCTTGGTTATCACAGTATAGTTTCATGGGTTTGTCAATTGAGAACCCCATCTCCTGTAGTAAGTTCTTCAACCATACTAGTTCACATGTGGTATGGGCCATAGCCCTGTACTCTACTTCTACACTACTTGCCACCACTGTTTGCTTCTTGCTCTTCCAAGTTACAAGATTGCCACCCAGGAAGGTACAATACCCTGTGGTTGACCTCCTGTCTGATATAGAGCCAGCCCAGTCAGCATCTGTGTATCCTACTATCTCAAAAGTTCCCCCCTTTTGGTATAACAAACCACGACCTGGAGCACCCTTTAGGTACCTAACAATTCTCAGAACAGCTTCCCAGTGAGGAACCCGGGGATGTTGCATAAACTGACTCACCACACTCACAGCAAATGATATATCTAGTCGGGTAATGGTCAGATAGTTCAACTTTCCCATCAACCTTCTGTATCTTCCAGGATCATCAAACTCTTCACCGGCGTCCACACTTAACTTGGCATTGAGTTCCATAGGAATCTCTGCTGGTTTAGAACCTAACAACCCTGTTTCTTCAAGTAGATCAAGAACATATTTTCTCTGACATAGGTTGATCCCTTGTTTTGACCTCGCCACCTCAATCCCTAGGAAATACTTTAGATTCCCCAGATCTTTCGTATTGAAGTGGTCCTATAAGAATTTTTTCAGCTTGTCAATGCCATTGTTGTCACTTCCAGTTATGACAATATCATCTACATACACGACTAGCAAGATTGTCCCATCCTTTGAGTTATAACTGAACACAGAATGATCAACTTGACACAATTTCATTCCAAAGGCCTTCACCACTTCACTGAACCTGCCAAACCATGCACGTGGAGATTGTTTCAGTCCATAGATTGCCTTTTTGAGCCTGTACACCTTATCAGCCTCCCCCTGAACAACAAACCCTGGTGGTTGCTCCATATACACCTCCTCAACAAGATCACCATGTAGGAAGGCATTTTTATGTCAAGTTGCACAAGAGGCCAATCATACATAGCAGCTAATGAGATTAACACCCGAACTGAACCAATTTTAGCCACAGGAGAGAATGTCTCCATATAGTCCACACCATATAACTGAGAATAGCCCTTGGCCACTAACCGTGCCTTCAATCGTTCCACACTGCCATCAGGAAGATGCTTCACTGTATAGACCCATTTACACCTAACAGTGTGCTTACCAAGAGGAAGGGTGGTGAGTTCCCACGTGTGATTATGTTGTAGAGCAGAGAGTTCTTCTTCCATGGCTTGCGTCCACCCTGGGGAGGTAAGGGCTTCCTGTACAGTCTTGGGAATGGGAACCGATGAGAGTAATGATATAAACTTTCAATGAGAAGCAGAAAGGTGAGCAGTGGAAACATAGTCTGAAATGGGATGAGAAGTACAAGTACGTTTACCTTTCCGCAAAGCAATAGGAAGATCAAGATCTAAAGGAGAAGGAGCAGTAGCAGGATCTGTCGACAGGTGCTGAAGTGGAGGAGGGGCCGAAGCACTTCTGCGGGTATACACTTGAGTAATTGGCAGCCTCTCTGTAGTAACAGGCATATGATGTGCATCTGCAGTAGGAATGGGAGCTACGAGGAGAGGACCAATAACCGGTATAGGAAGAGGAACCACAGAGGGAGAAGAAGAGACCCCGACATCTGAGAAAAAAGGAACTGATTCAAAGAATGTGACATCAGAGCACACAAACGATTTATGAAATTTTGGGTTATAACACTTATACCCTTTTTGAGTCCTCGAGTAGCCAAGAAAAATACACTTCGTAGCTCGAGCATCTAGCTTGTCTAATCCAGGCCCCAAGTGTTGAACAAAACAAACACAACCAAAGACTCTTGGGGTGAGAGGAAATGGAGACAAAGTGGGAAACAACACGGAGAAGGGGGATTGACTTCCAAGGATTGACATGGGCATCCGATTTATCAAAAAACAGGATGTAAGAACAGCATCACTCCAAAAATGTTTTGGGACATGCATATTGATCATCAAGGACCGAGCAGTTTCAAGAAGATGTCTATTTTTCCGTTCAGCTACACCGTTTTGTTGCGGGGTGTAGGCACAAGAAGTTTGATGAATTATTCCATGATGTTCTAGGTATTGCTGAAATGGTGAGGAGATGTATTCTTTGGCATTAACGGAGCGAAGTATTTTCATATGAACACCAAATTGAGTGCGTATTTCAGCATGAAATTTTTGAAAAATAGAGAACAATTCACTACAGTCTTTCATAAGGTAGATCCATGTCATCCTTGAAAAGTCATCAACAAAGATTACAAAGTACTTAAACCCATTGTATGACACAACTTTAATTGGACCCCATACATCAGAATGAACTAAAGCAAAAGGACTAGAGACACGACTATCAATTCTTGGACTAAATGAGACTCAATGTTGTTTTCCTGACTGACATGACTCGCAATCTAACGATGAAAGATGACTCAAAGAAGGAACTAGCAGCTTCAAAGCCTTGAGAGAGGGATGACCGAGTCTGCAGTGCCATTGGAGAGGAGTAAGAGACGACTGAAAAGCCACTGGGGGGCCACCACCATCAAGGTAATACAAACCACCTGCTTCATGCCCTCCACCAATCTTCTTCCCCATCTTGAGATCCTGAAACACACAAGAAGAAGGATAGAAGGTTACTGAACAATTAAGAGACTTGGTTAATCTGCTAATAGACATAAGATTAAACGAGAACTTAGGAACATATAAAACAGATGCTAAAGACAAAGAGGAGAAATCAACATCACCAACACCACAAATAGGAGATGTAGAACAATTAGCAAGAGTAACTGACTGAGATGTGGAGGAGCGAGAAAGGGAAGAAAATACATCAAGAGTCCTAGACATATGGTCCGAGGCTCCGGAATCAATGATCCAGGGTGAGGCTTTGGAAGTTAAGCAAACCATACCTGAATGGGCAAGTGTAGCTATGTTCTGCTGAGATGTTTGAAGGAACTACTCATATACTGCCCGTGGTACACTCACCATTTCCTGCCCGGAAGCACAAGCAAGTGTGGAGGGGGTTGGGGCAGTTTGTTGGCTTTCAATAATTGTGCTACTACTCTTAGATGTAGCATGGTTAGCCCAAGTGTTGGGTGGACCACGCAAATCATAGCAGAAATTAACTGTGTGCCCCTCTAAGCCACAATGTGTACATTTTCTCTGAGCATTACTCCTTCCTCTTCCACGGCCTACCCCTGACTCTCGGCCTCCAGTCCGGCCACTAGCCTGGTTAAACATGTGTCCACCACGGTTGCTTGGAGGGCCACTGCTGCCACCACCACTTCTACTTCCACGGCCACTCCCTTTAGTCACTACCAAACCAGATCTATCAGAGAAGGAAGAATGTTCCACCGGCTCAATGGATGTCCTTTTAAGACGGGCAAAAACTTCTTCAAGTGAAGTGAGAGCTGATCCCCCCGATATCTGTGCTCTGACAGGCTCATACTCAGCCTTCAAGCCCACAAGAAACCTAGTCACATCAAGCTGTTCACGTTGCTTTTGTTGGATCTGGACATCTGATGTTAGAGGGTGATACACATTTAGCTCATTGCGGATGTTCCTCAAACTTGCATAATACTTCTCTAAGCTTTGACTTCCTTGCTTCAAATTGAAGTACTCTTGGTATAACTGATACACCCTAGTTGTGTTGTCTTGTCCAGAGTACAACTTTTTAGCATGATCCCAGATCTCTTTGGCAGTATCTAGGAACATGAAGTTCACACTAATCTTTGGTTCCATGCTGTTCCAAAGCCATGTCATTATCTGTGCATCATCTTGTTCCCAATCACTGAACCCAGGAGAATGAGATGAAGGTTTCTCCTCCCTCACATGTTTTACTTTCCCTCTTGGCCTTCAAGAACACTTCCATAGATTTTACCCATGGTACATAGTTCTCACCATTCAACTTGATGGATGTCATTTGAACACTTCTATAATCTGAAGAAAGCATGATGCTGGTATTGTTGTCATTCCCATCTACGGAAGAAGCCATCTCCATTATTTCACCTTCAAGTATACAACACAACCACACACTCTTTCACACGGCTTATCTCACTTATAGCACCACCAACCCCAGCTTTAAATACACATTACACACCACACACTAAGGCTGAAATCACTCAGTCTTCACATCAAACACCTGGGTTGCACACTACAAAACCATTCACCACCACACACTAAGACTGAAATCACTCAGTCTTCACATCAAACACTTGGGCTGCACACTGCATAACTGATTACACACAAGGTCTAGGACACAACCACCACCACCACCAATCACCACGACACAACCACCACCAATCTACTGCTGTAGTGAACTTCAACAGTCGACAACTCTTCTTTCAGCATACATATGAAGAGAAATGCAGAGGAATACGACTGAAATGCATATCAGTCACACCGAGCATCACCACAACCAACTTTTGAAGCAACAAGAAAACATTCACAGTCCCTTACTTGAACAAACAACAGTAGTGTTCATACCTGTCCACATTCAGCCCTCTTCGATACTGAATAGAGGGTTTAGTAAACCACTTCAACGACCACCACAGCAATGACTGGAGGCATTCTCACCTCCAAACCCACAAAACGACAGCTCCTTTTCAGCCCCTTATCGAACCTCCACTCAGGTCAATCGAAAAAGAAGAAGACGACTGTGAAAGCTGGCGGCGAACCCAGAAAGAGAACAGAAACAAGAAAAAAATAAGGATACGACCTTACATCTCTGATACCATGTGAATAAACCCTAGTTGATTCTAGGTCAAAGTAGAGAAGAAGGAAGAAGAAAGAAAAGAGAAAGGAGAAGAATATTCGGCCAGACTAGAAGAGAATGTGAATCAATTCTCTCTCCTAGCCGACCCACTTGGATTTTATTCATAAAACTTGGAGCTACAAGAAAGACAGTTTTGTCCCTCATATAAGATGGGACACATAACTTAAACTCAGATACAATAGACCTTTCACTTCCAAGAAGATAAACCAGAATGGCCAAAATACCCCCGACTCGAGCACTCTAACACCCAACAATCCTGATAGAAAGCCATTGAAAATCCATCCGGCCCTGGAGCTTTAGATCTATCCATCGAGAATATCGCTTCATGTATCTCCACAATAATGAAAGCTCTTTCTTGGAAGTTAACTTCGGATTCTGGCACTCTGTCCCACTGTAAATCTCCCAATTCTGCAATGTTTTCATCATAGGATGCAAGGATCAACTTAAAATGATCCAAGAAACACATTTCAATGTCCTCTTTTGCATTTACTACTCTTCCCTCCACCTCTGTATTGGAAATTTGGTTTTTCCGTCTTCTCCCATTTGCTAGGGAGTGGAAAAATATGGTATTACCATCCCCCTCCAGAAGCCATTTACATCTAGATTTTTGCCTCCAAGAAATCTCTTCTTTTCTTAGGATCTCTTCCAATTGCACTTTTAAGTTCCAACTTTCTACTCCATCCTCTATCCTGCATTCTTTCCGGGCCTCCTTTTGGTCCACTTCCTCTATTTTCCTGGCTAAGTCCTCCTTTATGACCTCAAGTTTTCCAAATTTCTCTTTGTTCCACTCCTTGATATGGAGGATTTCTTATTCCGCAGTAAAATCTCTTTTTCATTGGACAGTGTGGCATGCTATCTTAACCATTGATCAATTCATGATCCTTGCAGACATAAGCTCCCTTTGCACATAGAAGATGACAATTAGTTGATCATCTCACTCAAGATCATTTGAAAAGTGAAGGATTTCAGTTGGCTAATAGGTGTGTGCTTTGTGAATCTGAAGTAGAGGATGTGTTTCATCTATATTTTGGGTGCTGCTACACAAAATTTATTTGGGAATTGTTCTACCATCTTGTCAACATGGAGATGTGGACACCTTGAATTCCAAATGACACCTTTGATTGTTGGCCAACTCTTAGTGGGAATAGAAAGGCAAAAAATTTCTGGAGTTGTGTACCTTTTGCAGTTTGTTGAAATGTTCGTAAGGAAAGAAACAGAAAGGTTTTTTATGGAAAATCAAGATCCAAGGAGAAGCTTTGTGCAGGAATTGGTTCCAAGCTGCTGCTATGGATTTTGCTGCTAATTTAAGGGGATTCAGAAAAGAAGCTTTTGGATCCAGCTTTTGGTCTGCTTTAGAGTTAGATAATGGAGATCTTGAGTGAAGAATTATTTGTGATCTCTTTTTTTTTTTATTTTGTATCGGGTGATGCCTTATCACCTTGATATCTTGTAATATTTTTTTATATTAATGGATTTTTGTTTTTTATTTATTTAAAAAACCTCTTACCACACTGCATATATCAAAGAAGTCCATCCTACTTTCTCATCACTTGGGTTCCTTATGAGCATCTGAATTAACTTATTACACAGGAAGGCAAAATGAAGCATTTGTAATTCAGCTGGGCCTGCCAACTGGTTAATTCTGTATTGGGTCTGTTTTTTCACAACTTGTTGTATTCTGTTGCTTTTCATTCTTTCAGTTATTAAATAAAAATAATGCAAAGAACTAAAAAAGATTATCATATGGGTGTAGGTATTGATCACTGTTATTACTCACAGGAATAATTTCTAGGTTGTTTTCCAGAGCCAGGTAAACATTAGCCAGTGTCTGAGCTTCCACCCCCTGCATCATAGTAGATAAGGTATTTTATGGCCAAATCATGGCTATTTCTCACTGCATTGAGAATTAAAAATCAAAGGATAAATAGAAATTCAAACAGTATTAGAAGAAAAAGGCACCTGAGAAGCATCTACAACAAGGAGAGCTCCCTCACAGGCAGCAAGAGAACGAGAGACCTAATTAGCAAATGGTAGAGTAAGATGTGAGAACAAACTAAAATATATTATCAGTAAGATTTTCTCAAAATGGAAATGCTTCTTTCTTTTTTTTTTTTTTTTTTTTGATCAATAATGGAAATGGATCAAGAGAACCATGAAATAGTAAATTAGGACCCATGCAAATGACTAACAAACTATTTTTCCTTTTCAATCAGTTACATATCACAGATAAAAAAATTAAATAGTAGAAATGATATTTAATGAATTATCTATGATAATTTACCTAACCATGAGACTAGGTTGCTCAGGTCCTGTGTTGCATGGATAGGCTATGATCTCTAATAAGAATACATGGTATCTGACTTAGTAAGCCCCAAGAAATAGGATTCAGAGACCCAGTAAGAAGACATAAGCCACATGGCATTCACAATTCAAATCGTAAATTGTATCATAAGTTGTATTTTGGCAACTATGCTTTTTGTGTCACTCGTTTCTACACACCAAACAAGGAAAGAATGGATGGATTCTTAAATTCTCATGTGCCTCATTATCAAGCAGACGCAAAATAGCTATATCAGTATGAAAGGATCAGATAAGCTGTATATACCTCATATGAGAAGTCAACATGCCCTGGAGTATCAATTAGATTTAAGCAATATGGCTCACTTTCAAGCACATAGCGCATTCGGGCTGCCTGCAATGAAGAACCAAAAAAAATGAAGTGCAAGATACAAATATTACAGACAGATCACGAATGCAATCATCATACAAATATTAGACAGATCATAAATGCAATCATCCAGAAATAAACAGTACCATGCAAGAAGTCCTAAACATAATGTATATGAATACAACAGAAATAATTACATACAACATATCAAGTATGTAAACAAGGAAATCATTAAGTCTTTCTCCAGCTAAACAAATACCTCGATGCTTCCATCAACTAACATAAATCTTATGAAATAATCATAGGACTGCAAATGGAGTGGATTTAATCCAATTTGTTTAAGTTGGATTTGGAATGTAGCCGACCACATATAGTTGGGATAAGGCTTGGATGATGATGGTGATGATATAAAATATCATTTTTGGTATTAAAATTCTTTAGAATCAAGTGGAATTTGGGGTTTAGATAAACTTTTTTAAATTTATAGTATATATTCTTTTGGTTTACATCTAATTTTATAAATTAATGCTATTTATTGATGCTTTAATCAAATCAGATTTGAATTTGGTATTCAGATATGTAAAAGAATCTTGGTCGGCCTTAAACAGATCAAATTCTGATATCTCAGACTCTTATCAGATTAGATTTTGATATATCCTTATCCAAACTCGATCCTATCCATTTGGAGCCCTAAATAATTGGTCATAATAGCAGTACTTGGTTAGGATATAAAAAAAATGACTAGTATATGCATGGTTCGCACTGTTTCCGTCACATAATCTTACTCTTCTTAGGCACTAGTACTGAAATCTTACTCTCCTTTGGCACTGGTGCTGAGTTTCTTTATATGGATTGCTAAGAATGTAATATGAGAGAGAGAGAGAGAGAGAGACTAGCCTCAAGAAATGCACTACATTATAATTTTATGAACTATGATTCTAGATCTCCAACCCCTTCTGTAAAGAAGGGATATCCTTTAACATTTACAATGAACATTTTCTTGCAGGGGAAAGAATGCCATGAGAATTCTACAAATACTCCATCAATTTATTAAGATTTGGATGGGGAGAAATGACAAATCAATTTTGACATTCATTCTGATGCAGCTTGAGGATAGATCAGAGATTCTTTGCATGACTTATACGAAGCATAAAATAAAATGAAACAAAGATACAAGTTATTTAGTTGATTAAACATGTCAAATGAATAACTGAACAGTTGTTCTTATAAAAATAAGGTATCTCACTCCACTAAGAGGAGCTGCATATGATAACTGTTCACTCTTGAAAAAAAAAACCTCTGGCTTTCTCAATCTTGTGTGCAATAATGCATGCACTTACAAGCACTGGTAAGTATCTAGTATCTGCATTCTTTGCACGTGGCAATTCTTCATGAAGATGATGATAGTAAATAATATGTTTCCAAAATTTTCTACAATTTTTTTGTTTATATGTCTATAAAAAGTTGTTCTTATTTGTAACACTTATTTTTGTTTAATATGATGAATATATGATATTAAATATGTGCTCAAATGTTTTATACAATTTTTTTTGATTTTTTTATACTTTTATGTGTTTTCATCCTTTTAATTTTTATTATTATTATTTAACTATGACATCAAAGGTTGACACATTTTAACCCAAAATGTTGAATTGTTGACTCGCCACCAAACAGGGAAAAAACTCCATTTTTTGGGTTGGTTTTAAATTTGTATTTTATTTCTAGGGCTTTTTGCAAAAATATTAACAAAGTCTACAAAATTGACAAATTCAGTAACAATAAGAAAATAATGTCCAAAATAAATGACCAGGAAACAAAATAAGTTTTTCGGATAGGATTACCCCTCATTGAAAAAGAAAACATACAAGGCATCCCTTCAACCCTCAACCTTAGCCATTCCTTTGCCACACTACTCAGTAAGAAAATACACACACACACACAGAACCCTCAATCCTTTTGTCATACAATTAATCCAGAAAACATAGAGGGATAGAGAGAGAAAGAGAGAAAATAATGCAAGTAGTGCCTTTCAACATGTTAAGAAAATAGAGAGAACCCCCAGCCTTTCTTCCACACAATGCATTAAGAAGAGAGAGAGAACCCTAACCACTTATTCCACCACATAGCGCAAGGGAGAGAGAGAGAGAGAGAGACAAAGAGACAGAGACACAGAGAGTTTTAAAATGAATCATGGATCCATGATGGAGATGATTGGCATGAGGAAAGCATTGGAGCCTCCAATAACAATAGGCAGCTCGGTTCTATAATCATGATATGTGACAATGAAACAATTGAAATAGAACATGCCCACATTTAAAATCTACAAAATACACAAACCCATTTAGAAAAATTGTAACAACAAAGAAAACTGGTCTTGGTTCCTTTTGGATATTCCATTTAGCAAACAATATTAAATTGAATGTTGTCTTTTGGGTATGGGCTGAATTTGTTCACACTTGATTTTTTCTTTTTTCCATATAATTGAAAAGAAGAAGGACTGCAGTTTGGTTGGCATTTGGGAGAGAGATGAGTTTTCAGCCTTGAGAGATTGAGCGAAGTTCTGGTTTTAAGGTGTTCAAAGTTACTTGATATATTGTTTTGGGAAAGTTTGTCCAAATGAACTTGGTTTCTTCCCCAACCACTAATTTAGCTATTACTTTATACAAATCAATGATTTTGCCATCGTAACAAACTTTGTTATTTTTTCTATAAGAAGTCTATTTCTATCTTCAATAAAAGCAATTATTCTTTATCACACTTATCTTTCTTTAATATGGTTAATTAATATAGGATTCAATGAAAGAATGGGTGTTAATACTCTAAATATAAGACTTAAGCAGAGGGAATTGAATTAGGAGAGATGCAGTAGTTCAAAGTACATTCTATGCCCTCACAAGTAGAGAGGGACCAAAATTCAAAAATAGGGGTATTCTAGCCAACAATAGGATTAGTTGAAAACAGCCCTCTTGTAGTATAGAACAGCTTGAGATTAGATACAAAACCAGAAAAAGAACAAGAGAAGCTTAAGAAGTTGAGAGAGGAAGAGAGTTGAAGACAATGAGAGAGTTAGAGAAGAGAGGTTCGAACTCAACCTCCCTCTAACACTCTAAATCATTTTATTAACTTAATCTTTGAAATATTACAGAGGGGCCCTTGGATGGGCAAGAAACTACAAAACAGAGTATGTAAGACTATGGGCCCAGAATAAGGCCCATTACAGAGAAAAAACATAAACATAACATAGAATGACAGCTTATGGGCCATTCGGCCCATCTCCTCTACACTCCCCCTCAAGCTGAGCATAGATGTCAATCATGCCCAGCTTGCCAGTGCCATGTTGAAGCACCCTTGGTGAGGAAATCTGCCAATTGTCCTTCAGAGGCAATGAATGGAAGACACACTTCACCGGAAGAGACTCTTTCTCGAATAAAGTGTCTATCAACCTCAATATGTTTGGTTCGATCATGTTGTACTAGGTTGTGAGCAATGTTGAGGGCAGCCTGATTATCACAGTACAACATCATTGGTTTGTCATGATCAATCCCAAGCTCCTCCATTAAGGACCATAGCCATAACAATTCAGAGACTCCATGTGCCATGGCTCTATATTCTACTTCTGCAGATGATCTGGCCACAACTGATTGTTTCTTACTCCTCCAAGAGACAACATTACCAGCCACCAGACTGCAATACCCTGAAGTAGATCTTCTATCATCAATATTTCCAGCCCAGTCAGCATCAGTATAGGCTTCAAGCTTCAAATGACCATGCTTGGTAAATAGAATTCCTTTTCCTGGAGAACCTTTCAGATAACACAAAATTCGTTCTGCAACTGCCATATGAGTATCTCTGGGAGCATGCATGAACTGGCTAATACAACTGACAGCATATGCAATATCTGGCCGAGTCATGCACAAGTACAGGAGTTTCCCAAGAAGTCTCTGAAAGACCCCTTTGTCTTCCAACAATGTTCCATCCGAAGCTGAAAGTTTGTGACTCATATCAATGAGAGTTGCAACTGGTCTGGCACCCATCTTTCCAATTTCATACAGCAAATCAAGGACATATTTCCTCTGGGAGATAAGAATCCCATCCTTAGATCTAGCAACTTCTATGCCAAGGAAGTATCTCAACTCTCCCAGATCCTTAATCTCAAATTCTGTGCGAAGGAAAGACTTAAGGGCCTGAATGCCTGAGGCATCATCACCAGTCACTATAATGTCATCAACATACACAATGAGATACACTGCTAGAGATCCACTTTTCTTCGCAAAGAGAGTATGGTTTGACTGTGTCTGGACATAGCCGAATCTAACAAGTGCAGCTCTAAACTTCTCAAACCAGGCTCTAGGAGACTGTTTGAGTCCATAAAGTGATTCTTCAACTTGCATACCTTTCCTTGCATATCTTTCCCATACATTCCTGGCGGGAGAGACATATAGACTTCCTCGTGTAAATCACCATTCAGAAATGCATTCTTTACATCTAACTGATAAAGAGGCCAATCAAAGTGAGTTGCCAAAGATAAGAGAACCCTCACAGATGTCATCTTGGCAACAGGGGCAAAGGTCTCTAGGTAGTCAATCCCATATGTCTGTGTGTAACCTTTTGCAACCAGTCTGGCCTTGTACCTCTCAATAGTCCCATCAGCCCGGTATTTAATGGTAAAGACCCACTTGCATCCAACAGGATCCTTCCCTTCAGGCAAATCCACCACTTCCCATGTATCATTTTGGTGTAGAGCATCCATTTCAGACTTCATCGCATCTCTCCATTCTGGAATCCCAAGACCAGTATGAAGGAGAAAGTAGATCATAAGAAAGGTGTTTGGAAATGCAGTGTGCAGTGCACTTCCGCTTTCCTTTCATAACAGCAATGGGGACATCAAGATCTGGGAATGATGGTTCCAAGGGGGCTCGAGCAGTACCTATTATCTCATCTGTGATTGGGAGTGTATGAGCCTCATCTGTTGTAAGGGAAACAACTTGCTCATTTCTGGATCTTTGCCTTTGATACACTTTTGGATTATGGGTAGGACGAGGAGGTAAAGAAATATGAGCACTAGGGCAAGATGATTGAAGTGGTTGATCCTCCTTTGGTTCATTTGGTGAGGATACAGGCTTGCCAAGAGACTCAACTGGGACAGGAAGAGGAAGAGCAAATACTTGTGACAAACTCTCCCCCTGTTGACAATGTCCTTCCTGAGGGGAACCATAAAAAGGTGAAAGCTCGTCAAAAGTAACATCCATAGAGACATGTCGAGTGTCAGTCTTAGGATCAAAACAACAATAACCCTTTTGTGTAAGGGAATAACCAAGGAAAATGCACTTGTGGGCTTTTGGTTCAAACTTATGTCTTTGGGCACTTGGAATGTGAACATAACAAGTACAACCAAACACACGAAGAGGAATCGGAAAAAGATCCCTGTCTGGATGAAGAAGACTGAAGGGGGATTTAAACCCTAAAACCCTGGATGGCATACGGTTTATAAGATAGGTAGCAGTAAGAACAGCATCACCCCAAAATCTTGTAAGAACATGTGAGGCAAACAAAAGGCTTCTTGCAACTTCAACAATATGTCTATTTTTCCTTTCAGCAACTCCATTTTGTTCAGGGGTTCTAACACAAGAGCTTTGGTGAATAACCCCCATGTCAGAGAGATACAAGGATAAGCTCTTTTCAAAGTACTCTTTTGCATTGCCAAATCTGAAAACTTTAATTCTGGTATCAAATTGGGTTAAAATATGCTCATGAAATTGCCTCACAAGTCTTGGAACTTCATCACGGGATTTCATCAGGTATATCCAAGTGAATCTAGAAAAGTCATCAATAAACAGGACGAAATATCTATAGCCCCCCATAGAAGATAAGTGGTAAGGCCCCCACACATCAGAATGCACAATGTGAAAAGGAAAAGAAGATCTTTTATTTCTCACAGGATAATTGTTTCTACAATGCTTTGAAAACTAACATGACTCACAATTGAGACTGGACACACTGACTCCCTTAAACAATTCGGGAAGTAAATGACTTAAAGCAGAAAAAGGTAAATGACCAAAACAACAATGACTCAACATAATTCGACTGACAGACTCCGAAGAAGTAGAACCAAAGGCAGCGTTCTTGGGATAATCAAGGCATTGGCCAGGAGTGTCGAGCAAGTATATTTCGTTCGCTTCATGGCCACTCCCAATCACCTTCCGAGATTCCAGATCCTGAAACACACAGTGAGAAGGAAAAAAGGTTACACAACAATTCAATGACTTGGCCAAGCTACTTACAGATAATAAATTTGTATTCAATTTAGGTACATGAAGAGTGGAAGATAAGAGTAAGGAGTCTGTAGGCTTGACAGTTCCCTTGCCAGAAATAGGGGCAAGAGAACCATCAACTAAGGTGATTTTGTCACGACCAGGAAGCAAATCATACGAAACAAACAAAGTGGAAAGGTTGGTCATGTGATCAGAAACACCTGAGTCTATGATCCAAGGGGTCTTGGGATTACCTGAGGTGGATGCATAGTTAGCAGAAGCTCTTATACCTGAGTGAGCAAATGCAGTGGTGGTTGAACTTCCATAAGGGTTGGATGATGAAGTTACACCTTCAAGCTGGCTGATCATCTTTCTAAACTTCTCATATTCAGCTTTCATGGCTGCCAACTGTGCACTGGCAGACTCAACCTCTGTATCTATACTTGTGGCTGCATGTGCACTTCCTGTCTTTCTACTATCATTCTTCGTCTGGAATCGGATAGGGACAAGACTATGATGCAATTTCCAGCACTTGTCCTTGGTGTGTTTCGGCTTCTTGCAATATTCATGCACCACCTCCTTTCCTGTGCCACTGGGAGCTCCTATAACCCCTTTGGGTTTAATTCCCATATTTGTAAAATGATCATTGATGCTAACTCCTTGAACATGCACTTGCCTCCTACTCTCTTCACTGCTGACCAAAGCATATGCTTGAAACAATGAAACATCTTCCTTGGACAAAATGTTTTGCTTTGTGATGTCATATTCAGAATTCAGCCCTGTCAGGAACTCAAAGACCCTGTTCCTTTCAACTAATTTCCTGTATGTTTCAGCATCATTAGGGGTATCCCATGTCACAGCCTCTATCAAATCAATCTCTTGCCATAGAGATTGCAGGGTTGAGAAGTATGCTGCAAGTGACTTCTCCCCCTGCCTTAGATTCTTCACATCACTCCTCGGTTTGTAGGCCCTGGCAACATTCAACTTCTGGGAGTAAGTTTCTGCAACACTATCCCAGATTTCCTTAGCCGAGTTCATCCAAAGATAGTGCTGACTAATTTGTGGCTGCATTGAATTCACAAGCCACCCAATCACTGTATAGTTTTCTTGCATCCATCTCTCATAAGATGGATCATCCTTTGGAGGAGCTTTCTTGCTCCCAGAAATAAACCCCCATTTTCCTCTGCTACAAATATGGATTTTCACTGATTGTGACCATGACAAGTAGTTGGTCCCATCAAGTTTAACTGTAGTTACAGCCAACATAGAATCGGCCGGGGTTCCCAAAGTTTGTCCATATTCAGCAGAATTCTTGCTTTCAAGGTTCGAGAAATCCATCATGCAAAGGCTCCAATTAGAATTTTAATAAGTTTTCCAAGGTACAGGGGTTCTTGATGAACTTAGTTTGAGTTGAATCGACAACAACAACCAGCTCACAGAATCAATTCAATCTTGATAACTGTGGCAGTCCAACTCGGTGGCAGCTCTTTCTAGAGTAAGAAATACTATTTCAGCCTTCAAGGGACAACTAGCAGACCTCCAAACACAAAGTATTCCAGGTCCCCAACAACCGTTGTCCCAAAGAGAAGAAAAAAAGGTCCACGGTCCTTAAGAGACCTTTTGTCAAACACTCTGGGTGCAGTAGTTAACAGCCTACTGTTAACTAACAGAAACCACTTCAATAGTGTTTTGTATAGGTCCAAGAAAAGAGCTGGGCTGAAATTGAGACTAGTACCACTTAGTCCAAAACAGTTTTAGCAACTTGGCAGTCCAATAACAACCGAACTACCCTCCAAAATAACCCAGAAATTTCTGAGTTGAATTAGCCCAGCAACAGTAGGGCAGAATGGAGGAGGGTTTTGAATGCTTTAACAGCCCTCCCGAGCAACGGAAATAACCCAGCAATAACTGAGAAAACTTATAGTAAGAGAATCTCTTATTTGAACTTCAAACCAGGCCAAACACCTTGCTCTCTGAGATAACTTCGAAACCCTTTTCTCTGATTACAAATCAGGCCGAACACCTTGCTCTCTGATTCTTCCTGGTCACCAAACCATTCTCCAAGTGTGTAGAGACTTGGGCACCCTCCAATGACCTCCAAGAACCAGGCGAATGACTAACTTTCAGCCCTAGAACCTCCTCATGTAGTTGGCTGAACTAGAACCACATGAGGGTCACGCCAAGGTCTGGCCTACTCTGATACCAAGTTGAAAACAGCCCTCTTGTAGTATAGAACAGCTTGAGATTAGATACAAAACTAGAAAAAGAACAAGAGAAGCTTAAGAAGTTGAGAGAGGAAGAGAGCTGGCGGCAATGAGAGAGTTAGAGAAGAGAGGTTCGAACTCAACCTCCCTCTAACACTCTAAATCATTTTATTAACTTAATCTTTGAAATATTACAGAGGGGCCCTTGGATGGGCAAGAAATTACAAAACAGAGTATATAAGAGTATGGGCCCAGAATAAGGCCCATTACAGAGAAAAATCATAAACATAACGTAGAATGACAGCTTATGGGCCATTCAGCCCATCTCCTCTACAGGATTCAATGAATGTTAATAGGAGTTAATACCTTAAATATTAGACTTAATGAGAGAAATTTGAATGAGGAGAAAAGTGGTTGTTCAAATTACATTTCTGTCCTTAGAATTAGAGAGGGACCAAATTCAAAAATTGGGTATTCTAGCCAAACATAAGTTCCACACTCCCATTAACACTTTTGATAGTAGTATAGATTTATATATCTTTTCCTTTTTTGTGTTTTGTATCCTTTTTTAATTTTTATTATTTAATTATGAATTAAAGATTAAAACATTTGACCTGAAAGTTGAACCATTGACTTGCCACCAAATAGGAAAATAATTGTATATTTTGGACAGGTTTTAAATTTCATATTTCATTTTCATCTTCAATAAAACTCTTCCAAGTAAAATTTTGGCCTGCAATAATGTAATCAGAATTTCATTTCTTAAATTTATTTATCTACAAAAGTGTGTTTGTGTGTGTGTGTGTATATAGTGTTGTTCTAAATTCTGCCTTATTCCATAATACATATGAAACCTTAATTTCACTAACTTCTTAGGTATAACATCAATGGCTAAGCTCTTTATGCTTCTAGCATGAAAATAATGAAAAGTGGCTCATGTGGAGGACTTATGATTCTTGTTTATTAAACTTATTTTTCATTAATATGATCAATATAAAATTTTAGAGATGTGCCCAAATTTGTCTATATGTTATTATTTTTTATATTTTTGTATTTATTTCTATTTAAAAAAATACTGTTTAACTATGACATCATGGGTTGACCCATTGACTTGAATAGTTGAATTACTTACCCACCACCTAGCCAAAAGAATGATTTTATTTTTGGGTCAATTAAAAAAAACATGGGTTTTATATTGTTATAAGTATTGGATATGGATTTAATTAGTAGAATTTATTAGTGAGAAATACCTTAAATACAATATTAAATGAGAGGGAATTAAATAAGGTGATGAAAAGTAGCAATTCAAATTACACTTTCAGCCCTCACAATTAAAGATGGACTAAATTCAAAAATAGGGGTATTTTGGTAAAAGAAAAGTTCCACACCCTCATTCATACTTTAATAGTAGTATAGATTAACTAAAAACTAATATAACAGAAAAATGAACTAATACACTTTCAGGCATGCCTTTAGGGAAGTGGAAAGAAAGTATTGTCAATTGTCAAGATTTTAAATGTAGATTTCAAGTGGGTTAAAAGGACTGTAAATGGAATGGCTGATACTCTTGCTAAACAGGGGGTCATGAGATAGCAATTTTTTTGGGCTTCATTGTAATTGGTTTTTGTTTGGGCTGGCAGTCTTTTTACCACTGTGTACTTTTTTCTCTCTTTAATTTAATGAATTAAATTTTCTTGCTGCTCAAAAAATATATAACAAGAAAAAATGGACTTTAACCATCATATTTCCTAAATAGAAAAAGTCAGCAATTTATGGCATTACTCATTTTCCAGTCACAATAAAACTAAAGAAAAAAATAAGGAGAAAATTTTGATAAGTGCTCCCAAATACTAGAAGCATAAGAACAAGAG
Source organism: Nelumbo nucifera (assembly GCF_055504915.1). Classification (NCBI taxonomy): domain Eukaryota; kingdom Viridiplantae; phylum Streptophyta; class Magnoliopsida; order Proteales; family Nelumbonaceae; genus Nelumbo; species Nelumbo nucifera. The sequence goes on from NC_142649.1 coordinate 21,961,175, forward strand.
ATTAGTTAATGGTGCATGAATTCATCAGTTGCTTTACATAACAAGCAGATGTGGTGAGGCAAGAAACCAACTAGGCCTCCTTTTCTATAGGCCCTCAGATGTGTTAATCTTTTGATGGAAAATTTCCCAGGAAAAAAAAAGGCATTGAACTTAGGTGGTATATCTGTACCCCCCAAAAAAAGAAGGGGAGAAGAGGAAACTGTAAAATTCCACTTTCTTGATTTCTTGAAGTGTTTTTTATCTTTCTTGATTTCTTGAAGTGTTTTTTATTGTTTCGACTGCTGCTACAGTAACCCGAACCAGCAAGAGGAAGAAGAAGAAGAAGAGGAAGAAGAGAAGAAGAAGAAGGAAAATGAAGGGACTGTCGAATCTGATGGGTTAACCCTATCAGTCGACTCCTTAATAGTAATTAGTCTCTAATTACTTGTACAAAGACTAAACTGCCCTTACTGTCGAATCTGATGGGTTAACCCTATCAGTCGACCCCTTAATAGTAATTAGTCTCTAATTACTTGTACAAAGACTAAGCTGCCCTTACTTAAGTGTGGGGCAAAGTGTCTCTAATAAAACTGCCACATAAGCATACAACTTAACAAAGACAAGTTGACTAAACTACCCTTATTCGACTCACTCTAACACTCCCCCTCAAGCTGGAGAATATATGTCATATAATTCCAGCTTGTTACAAAGATAGTTCACTTTCCCTGAGCTTAGAGCTTTTGTAAACAAATCTGCCCACTGATCACCTGAGCCCACATGTTCTGTGCTTATCTCTCTAGCAAGAACATTCTCCCTCACAAAGTGGCAATCAACCTCTATGTGCTTCGTTCTCTCATGAAAAACAGGGTTGGATGAGATATGGAGTGCAGCTTGATTGTCACAGTACAGTTTCATAGGTTTATCCATGTGGAACCCGATTTCTTGTAGGAGATTCCTCAACCACACTAATTCACAGGTAGTGTGTGCCATGGCCCTATACTCGGCTTCAGCACTGCTTCTAGCCACAACCGTCTGCTTTTTACTCTTCCATGTCACAAGATTTCCTCCAAGAAATGTGCATTGCCTGTAGTAGATCTTCTGTCATACACTGAGCCTGCCCAGTCTGCATCTGTGTACCCAACTACTTCAAGTTTTCCTCCTGGTTTATACATTAGCCCACGGCCCGGAGCTCCCTTCAGATATCTTACAATTCTAAGAGCTGCATCCCAGTGAGGTATACGAGGGTTCTGCATGAATTGGCTCACCACACTGACTGCAAAGGAGATGTCTAGTCTCGTGATAGTTAGATAGTTCAGCTTCCCCACTAGTCGTCTATACCTTCCAGGATCTTCAAATACTTCCCCTGTATCACTACTCAACTTAACATTTGGTTCCATAGGGGTTTCAGCCGGTTTTGCACCTAACAGTCATGTTTCTTCCAGTAGATCAAGAACATATTTTCTTTGGCACAGATTTACACCTTGTTTTGACCTGGCAACTTCTATGCCCAAGAAATACTTCAATGTCCCAAGGTCTTTTGTTTGAAAATGATTTTGCAAAAATACCTTTAGTTTGTCAATCCCCAATTTGTCACTGCTAGTAATGACAATATCATCCACATAGACCACTAATAAAATCTTTCCAGCTTCTGAGTCATAGCTGAACACTGAGTGATCAACCTGGCATTGCTTCATTCCAAAACTCTTCACCACTTCACTAAACTTCCCGAACCAAGCACGCGGCGATTGTTTCAACCCATAAATTGCCTTTTTCAGTCTACACACCTTACCATCCTCCCCCTAAGCAACAAACCTAAGTGGTTGCTCCATATATACCTCCTCCACATGGTCACCATGAAGGAAGGCATTTTTTATGTCAAGCTAAAACAGAGGCCAATCATACATAACTGCTAGGGAAATTAACACATGAACAGAGCCAATCTTAGCTACCGGAGAGAATGTCTCCATGTAGTCCACTCCATACAACTGTGAGTAACCTTTAGCAACGAGTCTGGCCTTCAGACGCTCCACACTACCATCTAGCAAGTATTTAACAGTATACACCCATTTACAGCCCACAACATGCTTACCAGGTGGGAGAGTAGTGAGCTCCCATGTTTGAGTATGTTGGAGAGCAGAGAGTTCCTCCTCGATTGCCTACCGCCACCCAGGTGAACTAAGAGCTTCTTGGACATTGTTAGTTATGGAAATAGATGACAAAAGTGAAACAAACTGACGATGTGAGGTGGAAAGGCGAGATAATGAAACAAAATTAGAAATGGGATGGAGAGTAGAACTGCGTTTACCTTTCCGTAAGGCAATGGGTAGGTCAAGTTCTGAGGGTTCAGCAACAGGAGCCATGTCAGGATCCGCAGATAAGGTAGAAGCTGGAGGAGGGGCCGGTGTCGTTCGACGTGTATACACTTGCCGGATCGGTGGTCGTTCAGTAGTGATCTACACTGGATGAGGTGATGAGTCTACTCCAACAGGAACATCCGGAACCGGATCACTAACAGGAAGAGGAAGAGGAAGTAAGGGTGGAGATGAAGATGCTTCAGGTCCTGAGAAGAAGGGGACAAACTCAAAAAATGTGACATCAAGACAGACATAGCACTTCCGAGTAATGGGATTATAACACTTGTACCCTTTTTGAGTCCGAGAGTAGCCAAGAAAGACACATTTAATGGAGCGTGCATCTAGCTTGTCTATTCCAGGACTCAGATTGTGAACAAAGCACACACAGCCAAAGACACGAGGAGTTAATGGAAATGGAGAAAAAGTGGGAAACAAGATAGAGAAGGGGGACCGACCATTAAGAATGAATGAGGGCATCCGATTAATGAGGAAACATGCAGTGAGTACAGCATCACTCCATAACCGTTTAGGAACACTCATATGATGAAGAATAGACCGAGCAGTTTCGAGGAGCTGACGGTTCTTTCGTTTAGCCACCCCATTTTGTTGAGGAGTGGATGCACATGAGGTTTGATGAATAATGCTATGCTGTTCTAAATACTGTTGAAACGAAGTAAGAAAGTATTCACGACCATTATCTGAACGAAGAACTTTGATTGGAACACCAAATTGTGTACGTATTTCAGCATGGAATTTTTGAAAAAAGGAGAATAATTCACTTCTTTCTTTCATTAAGTAAATCCATGTCATCCTTGAACAATCATCAATAAAAGAGACAAAATACTTGTACCCATTATAAGACTCTATCTTGATCGGGCCCCAAACATCTGAATGAACCAAAGAAAAAGGACTCAACATACGACTTTCAACTCTAGGACTAAAGGAAACACGATGATGTTTCCCAAACTGACATGACTCACACTATAAAACTGACAAATGACTCAAAGACAGAACTAATATCTTGAGTGCCTTGAGAGAAGGATGTCCCAGTCGACAATGCCACTGTAGAGGAGTAAGTGAAGTCTGAAAAGCAATTGAGGATCCACCACCGTCAAGATAATACAATCCACCAGCTTCATGCCCCCCACCAATCTTCTTCCCCATCTTGAGATCCTGAAAAACACAAGAGAAAGGAAAGAAGGTAACAGAATAGTTAAGAGTCTTGGTTAATTTACTAACAGACATAAGATTGAAGGGAAACTTAGGTACATATAGAACAGATGATAAAAAAAGAGAAGCCATGTCAACATTACCAACACCACAGATGAGAGATGAAGAACCATAGGCAAGTGTAACAGTTTGTGATGTGGAAGTTTCAGAAAGAGAAGAGAACACACCTGGAGTCCCGGTCATGTGATCAGAGGCTCCAGAGTCAATAATCCAGGGATAGGTTTTAGATGACATGCAAGCAATACCTGAGTGGGCCAGAGTAGCAGTGGTATGCTGTGAAGTGGTTTGAAGGAACCATTCATACTCATCACGCGGTACACTTACCATCTCCCTCCCAGAAGCAGATGTAGATGTGGAGGGAGTTAGGTCTGCCGATTTACTATCACCGATATCAACCTCACCAGCTACAGCATGATTAGCCCATTTAGAGGGAGGGCCATGTAGATCATAACAGAAATTCACTGAGTGTCCTTCCCTGTCACAATGGGCACATTACCTTGCAGAGTTACTCTTTCCTTTGCCGCAGCCTCCCCCTGAGTCACGACCACCACCCCGGCCAAACATGGAACTACCACAGCCTCCTCGGGAAGCATGTCCTCCCCCTCTTGTACCACGTCCACCTCATCTGGCTGTCACAAGTGCTGATCTATCAGACTGTGTGAGATTCTCTGTCTATCCCAAAGAAATCCTATGAAGTCGTGCAAATACTTCCTCAAGTGTAGGAAGAGTAGAGCTCCCTAATATTTGGGCTCTAATTGGTTCATACTCCGATTTCAACCCCACTAAGAATCTTGTAACATCTAGTTGTTCCCTTTGTTGTTGCTAAACTTTAACATCTGAAGTGAGGGGATGATAGACATTGAGTTCATTTCTGAGATTCTTCATGCAGGCATAGTACTCTTCTAGGGTTTTGTTTCCTTGTTGCAAATCAAAGTATTCCTGATAAAGTTGATATACCCTTGTAGTATTATCTTGTCCAGAATACAGCTTCTTAGCATGTTCCCATATATCCTTAGCCGTATCTAGGAACATGAAGTTGGCACTAATTTTTTGTTCCATACTATTCCATAGCCAGGTCATGATTTGAGCATCCTCTTGTTCCCAATCACCAAACCCTGGAGAGTCAGCCGGTGGTTTATCTTTTACATGCTTCACTTTCCTCTTTGCCTTGAGGAAAACTTCCATTGATTTGGCCCATGGAACATAGTTCTCACCATTCAGTTTAATTGAGGTCATCTGTACACCTAGATAGTCAGAGGGAACTACCACACTAGGTTTCTGATCATTATACCCATATCCCATTGCTGCCATGATACTCTTTCACCGCTGCTTCTAACCTGAATTCCCAGCTACCAACTGAGTGTTGTTATTAGGAGTTTGATGTTCCAGCACCTATAGCAGTCCCTAAGCACAATAACAGGTACACAAGCCTTGTTCTTGTTCACACCACTACTGATTTCACAACACCATGAACCACATAAACATCAATTCAACACTTACTAATCACATGCAAGCCCTCTTACAACCACTCAACAAAGATTGTGCATCACAAGCACCACCACATAGTCATATCTGTTACACCCGGTACAGACCTGTTTAACACCTTTAAGAGGGCACTACATGACCACAAAGAACTCAGCTAGGTCACTGCATTACACTCTGCACAATTCAGCCACTTACAGCAGCCCTTACACCATTCGGCTACTGTAAACACAGTCTGTTCTTGGGATTTTCTCCAAGAACTAGGGCAACAATAAACCTAGTTCTCTAGGTTCTGATCAGTACTCGCAGGTTCTTGAAGGTTTTCTACCCAGAAATACCAGCAGCACAAGGAGAAGAAATAACCGACCTTCTTTTGAGAGTTTCAACCAACCATTCACTGCTGAAGTCATTTTCTTAATGAAGAAGGTTATGCGCAGCAGAGAGAGACGAGCTGAGATGTTTCAGACCTAGGACGAACCAGTTTTCTCCATTGACAGCCCAGAAACGAAGAAAGAGAGGTCACGAACAGAAGAAGAAGAAGAAGAAGGAAAATGAAGGGACTGTCGAATCTGATGGGTTAACCCTATCAGTCGACCCCT